>NC_045440.1:2208032-2432689 GCF_002776525.5 Piliocolobus tephrosceles | reverse complement strand
GGAGAATGGCGTAAACCCGGGAGGCGGAGCTTGCAGTGAGCTGAGATCCGGCCACTGCACTCCAGCCTGGGCGACAGAGCAAGACTCCGTCTCAACAACAACAACAACAACAACAACAACAACAACAAAAAAACTCTTTTATAACTGTCTTTACAAAAGAGAAAAATTTGTGAAATTTTATATCCCTTAGTAGATGATGGCAGAGAGGTAGCAGGGCAAAGATGGCTAAACTAAAACGTGGATCAGATTTGCAAAACTCCATTTTCTAGCCAATATCTTAGGAAAATTAAAGAAAAGAGCACTTGCTGTGTGTTACTGTGTCCAGAAAAAGACTCCAACTTTGTTAAAGGTATAACTTTAAAAAGCAACAACCCACAAACAGACATGGAAACAGACACACACACATACACACACACAAGCACACTTCTACCCTCAGTCTAGACAGTAATTTACTTTGTTCACTTTTTGCGTAATGATTCTGGTCATTCAGTGCCTCTACTTGGTATCTGTTTGGTCAAATGATACTGTCGATGTTGAGTACAAGGGATAGAAGAGTTAGATTTTTCCCCCATTTTGCTTAGTTTGTTCATTGCATTTATTTTGCACCAAGCTGTTATATGACCCAGCAGTAACTAGAGAGTGAAACTGAGTAAGATCATTTGGTTTTAGTCTAGGCCATATGCTTTTGCCACTGTTGAGCAAAAATATGGAAAAGTAAAATACTCTAAATGGAAAAATGCACAAATGTTAGAAAATACCAAGCCTTTTAAGAGGCTCGAGAACAACCCAGAGGCAGTAACTGCTGAGTTCATAGCTTTAGTAATTTCTGCAGAGAACCAATTGCTTTTTCCTGTGTGCTCCATAACACTTCAGACATTATATTAAGAAAATCATTTGTGGGTCTGTCTTCTTGTGTGACTTGTACCCCTTGAAGTCAGGGGCCTTATCTTATGTTCACTATATTTCCAGGAATGCTCTGCATTTTATTGAATAAAGCAGAATATAGTCATGCATCACTTAATGAAGGAGGTAAGTTCTATGAAATGCGTCATTAGGTAATTGTCATTGTGTGAACATCAGAGAATATACTTACACAAACCTAGATGGTATAGCCTACTGCACACAGAAGCTGTATGATATGGCCTGTTGCTCCTGGAGTACAAACTTGTACAGCATGTTACTGTACTGAATACTGTAGGCAGTATTACTGTAGGCAGCTTACACAGTGGTAAGCATTTGTTTATCTAAACATAGAAAAGGTACAGTAAAAATATGGTATAAAATATTAAAAAATGGTATGTCTTCTGTAGGGCACTAACCGTAAATGGAGCTTGCAGGACTGGAAGTTGACTCACTGGTGAGTCCGTGAGTGAGTGGCGAGAGAATGCGAAGGCCTAGAGCATTACTGTACACTACTGTAGACTTCATAAACACTGCATGCTACACTACATTTATTTTGAAAATTTTTCTTTCTTCAACGTTGAATTAACCTTAGCTTCCTGTAACTTTTTTCACTTTGTAAATGTTTCATTTTTTAACTTTTTGACTCTTATGATAACACTTAGCATAAAACACATTGTACAGCTGTATAAAAATATTCTTTATATATGCTTATTCTATAAACATTTTTTCTGATTTTAAATTTTTTATTTATTTAAATGTTTTTTGTTAAACATTAAGACACAAAAACACGTATTAGTCTAGGCCTGTGGAGGGGTAGGATCATCATCACTGGCTTTCACCTCCACATGTTGTCCCACTGAGAGGTCTTCATGGACAACAAACCACTCACGTATTTCATTTGTTATCATTTTCAAGTATTATGTATTTCATGTAATTGAATGTGCAATACTTTTATACAACGGGCTGTGCAGGTTTGTTGGCACCGGCATCACTACAAACGTGAGTAATGCTTCCACTGTGACATTACTAGGTGATAACAATTTTTCAGCTTTGTGTTATTAATGTTATGGGACTACTGTTGAATGTGGAAGTAGTCTTTCCACATTCAACATATGTGGTTGTCATTGACCAAAATGTCATTATGTGGCACATGACTGTACCAGTTCCCCTCACTTTCCCATTCTTAGAGTCACATACCTTAAAAAGAATGTCTTATCCAGGGGAAAACACCATTGCAATGACAGAGGGGTCTGTTGTATCTAGGCTTAGAACTAAGAATGAAAGTTATCATAGGATTGTATAGGAAACTCCTGGGGGGGAAAAAAAAACAACAGTGGGGTAGGTTTAGGATATAGGCTTAGAAAGTAGTGTCATAGATAAACAGGATTAGTAAACACAGTTTTGGTATGGCTATTTGAAATTACTGGATGAAAATATTATGCTACTAATTCAGTGAAGAAGTTATTATAGTCATATACGTATAAATGTACTTTTCATTACAAAGTTTGGTTGCTATAACTTGTTAGATTTTAAAAACATATTTCTTATCCCTGAAAGCAAGGCAGATAGTTTCAAGCAGAGAGCTACTTGAACTACCTTGGGAAGAAGAAAAAGTTTTGACAGCAATCAATAAATCAATCAAATATGTAGCCATTTGTGCTAAGCAAATAACTTATTTTCTTGTTTCTCCAGAGAATACTGGACAAATTATACATGGTGAATAAGATGAGGCAAGGAGTTTTCATGTTTTTAAAGATCATATACAGGCTATTTAATACAATTCGGTAGTAGAATATAAAATAAGTTATACTGAAGAAGAAATGAATAATAACTAATGGTCTTTAATTTTTTAATTTTTATTTCAATTGTTTTTGGGGGACAGGTGGTGTTTGGTTACATGGAAAAGTTCTGTAGTGGTAATTTGTGAGATTTTGGTGCACCTGTTATCCAAGCAGTGTACAGTGTACCCAGTGTGTAGTCTTTTATCCTTCATCCCCCTCTCACCCTTCCCTGCAAGTCCCCAAAGGCCATTATGTCATTCTTATGCCTTTGCATCCTTATAGCTTAGCTCCCACTTGTGAGAATGTACAATATTTGGTTTTCCATTCTTGAGTTACTTCACTTATAATAATGGTCTCCAGTTCCATCCAAGTTGCTGCAAATGCCATTATTTCATTCCTTTTTATGGCTGAGTAGTAGTATGTCATGGTATATATATATCATGGTTCTTTCTTTCTTTTTTTCTTTCTTTTTTTCTTTTTGAGATGGAGCCTCACTCTGTTGTCCAGACTGGAGTGCAGTGGCATGATCTGGGCTCAACACTGCATCCTTTGCCTCCTGGGTTCAAGCAGTTCTCCTGCCTCAGCCTCCCAAGTAGCTGGGATTACAGGCATGTGCTACCACGCCTGGCTAATTTTGTATTTTTGGTAGAGACAGGGTTTCACCATGTTGCCCAGGCTAGTCTCGAATTCCTGACCTCAGGTGATCCACCCGCCTCGTCTTCCCAAAGTGCTGGGATTACAGGCGTGAGCCTCTGTGCCCAGCCCATACCACAGTTTCTTTACTTGTTGATTGATGGGCATTTGGGCTGGTTCCATATTTTTGCAGTTGCAAATTGTGCTGCTGTAAACGTGGGTGCAGGTATCTTTTTCGTATAATGACTTCTTTTCCTCTGGGTAGATACCCAGTAATGGGATTGCTGGATCAAATGGTACTTGTATTTTTAGTTCTTTAAGGAATCTCCACACTGTTTTCCATAGTAGTTTTACTAGTTTGCATTCCCACCAGCAGTATAAAATTGTTCCCTTTTCACCATATCCACACCAACATCTGTTATTTTTTGATTTCTTAATTATGGCCCTACTTGTAGGAGTAAGGTGGTATCTCATTGTGGTTTTAATTTGCATTTCCCTGATAGTAATGTTGAGCATTTTTTCATATGTTTTTTGGCCATTTGTATATCTTCTTTTGAGAATTATCTATTCATGTCTTTTGCCCACTTTTTGATGGGGTTGTTTTTCTTTTCTTGCTTTGTTTGAGTTCCTTGTAGATTCTAGATGTTAGTTATCTTTGTCAGATGCATAGTTTGCAAAGATCTCCTGCTCTGTGGTTTGTCTGTTTACTCTGCTGATTATTTCTTTTGCTGTGTAGAAGCTTTTTAGTTTAATTAGGTCTCATTTATTTATTTTTGTTTTAGTTGCATTTGCTTTTGGGTTGTTGGTTGTTAATTCTTTGCCTAAGCTAATGTCTAGAAGAGTTTTTCTGATGTTATTTTCTAGGATTTCTGTGGTTTCTGGTCTTCGATTGGAGTCTTTGATCCATCTTGAATTGAATTTTGTATAAAGTGAGAGATGACGATCCAGTTTCATTCTTCTACATGTGGCTTGCTGATTATCCCAACACCATTTGTTAACCAGGGTGTCCTTTCTTCACTTTATGTTTTTGTTTGCTTTGTTGAAGATCACTTGACTGTGAGTACTTGGGTTTCTTTCTGGGTCCTCTATTCTGTTCCAACTAATAGTCTTTTATTTAGCGTAGTACAAAATTTCGAATAAAAATAAATGCAGCGGGGCTCACTTCCATTGGTTTTTTAAAATCTTTAATTGTGTAATATATATAAAAATAGCAGCTAAAGTTTATGTTCATGTATTCAACCAGCATAAGAACTTTTACTTTAATATAAAGATAGAAAATATAGGAAAGTGATATCATATGCATATGTCTTTTGTTGAATGCCATCAGTCAAAGACTACCAGAAACATACCTGTAATTAACAAAGTTAAATTTATTTTGCTTGTTGCCTCAAGGGAGGACACATCCGGAAGAGCTTCCAGAGAATTTAGAGGAGGAGTTAGAAGGGGCTTCTTGTAGGGTCTAGGCTTGTACTAAATATTTCTAAAAGGGATTAGGGAAGCTGGGATCAGTTCTAGATTGGATACTCTCAAGAAACAGTGCAATTCAGTAGTTGAGAAATATCTGTTCAGGAGGCAGGAGGAATGAAGCCAGGCTGGTGATGCCATTAGTCAGAAAGCAAGTCACTAGGAAGAAAAGATCGTTGGCCACTTTTCTAGCTGTGGTATGGGCTTGCATAAGAACATTCTTTTATGTGGCCTTGTTCCATATCCTGTTGGAAACAGTCATTATCAGCCAGGCAAATTAGTACTTCCTTAATATTTAACATACTGCTGATCCTAGGTTAATTTTTAAATTTATCCCGAACTTCATACTTCAAAATACTAATACACATATTATCCTTCAGTTGAGTTTCATAAGGATTATTACACTGCAGGGTTGATACACTTCTATGGCATAAAAATATGCCACAATCAATATGCATTTCATGCAGTCATTGTATGCATAATTTAAAGTAAATATGAAGTTTAAAATTAATGAAAAATGAGATGTATGAAATATAGAAACAAATCTGTACTTTAATTATAGTTTTTTATAATTACTGACATGGATATACTTGCAGCTGTTAGAAATCAATAGGTCACCAGCTAGAATGTTAAGAACTATCAGATGTTTGTATGACAGGAGCTTATTACTAATATTCTTTCTTTTGGAGTGAGGTTTTTCTCTGTGATGAGGAAATGGATGTTTATTCCTGGTTAAGATTTTATCAATCTCAATAAGATTCTATCTTTTTTGGTATAGAGGAGAAAGGAAAGTTGATCTGCATGATTTTTCTAATTATCTTGCTTTGAATATATTTCACTTTTTCTTGGAAATTATTTAAGGCCCTGTCTTTTTTTCCCCACTGTTTTATTAATATGGTAAATCAGTTTCTATAGCTTCTCACATTGAGATTATAACTTTCTAGGGATGCAGGAAAATATTTAGGATAGTAAGATAAAAACATCCCTCTCCTCCTTTTTGTTTAAATAAAATATATTTTCTTTTAGAGAAAGTTAGTGGAGTATGGAGAAATCTGTTTTCTCAGCTTATTTAAATATTAGTTCTTTTCATCAAAATTTTTTTCACTGACATGAAAAGGAGGTCCTGTCTTCCTGGTGATTCACAGAGAGAAATAAGAAACAATTGTTAGTAAATCCAATACTTTAAAATTTGAATCACATTGTTATCATCATCATCACTATCTTGTTAGAGTTTTTCTGTGAGTCAAGCACTGAGTGTTTTATTTCCATTATCCCTGACCTTCAGAGCGACCACAGATGATAAATATTATCTTCTCTTTTTAAAAATGAGAAACATGAAACTTAGAGGAAGGTTACATGGTTAGATAATGGCAGAGCCGGGATTCATTTAAAATGGCTAGCCCTAGAGGTTATCCTCCTTGTTAACTCACCAGTGATTCCCTAGCCAGGCACAGGCCACATCTCCAAAGACATAAGGTAGAGGGTTTCATGTAGTTTCCATGGACATTCACCTGCCCTTGTTTAGGATGAAAATCATGAAGTTAGGGGAAGGGAAAAAAGATTAAAGACTGCTATAATGAAGCGATCAGGGAGAAAGGAATTAAAAGGAAGGACACAAAGTACATTTTAAACATGCATGAATCAAATTACTGTTGTTCGTGCTGACAGTGTTTGTTGCTTAATGAACTAACCACATCAAGCAAAGATAGATTTGATTTCAGGGTCTGCTGGATCTGGGGACTCAAATTGTATTGTGCATCTGACTGTCCCTGTTTCTGTAAAACATTGTCTTATTCTGCCTTCTATTGCTATAAGTGAATAATCAAGACTGGGTAATTAATAAGGGAGAGAGGTTTTTTTAGCCCACAGTTCTGGAGGCCAGGAGTTCCAAGATTGGGCAGCTGGCCGGGCACAATGGCTCACGCCTGTAATCCCAGCACTTTGGGAGGCCGAGGCGGGCGGATCATGAGGTCAGGAGATCAAGAACATCCTGGCTAACATGGTGAAACCCTGTCTCTACTAAAAATACAAAAAAATCACCTGGGCATGGTGGCGGGCGCCTGTAGTCCCAGCTACTCGGGAGGCTGAGGCAGGAGAATGGCGGGAACCCGGGAGCGCGGAGCTTGCAGTGAGCTGAGAGCGCGCCACCACACTCCAGCCTGGGCAGCAGAGCAAGAAAAAAAAAAAAAAAAAAGCTTGGGCAGCTGCGTTTGATCAGCTTCTGGTAAGGGCCTCGTGCTGAGTCTTAACCCAGCAGAGAAGAAGGGGAAGTGGGCACAAGCAAAGATGCCAAGCATGAGAGACAACCACACGTTATAACAACTCACTTTTGTGGTAACAGATCCAGTCCCATGAGGGAGAACTCGCTTCTGCTCCAATGAGAAAGGCACTAATCACTCTCACAACATCATCACCTCCTAAAGGCCCCACTTCTCAACATCATTATATTGCCAACTACATTTCAGCATAAATTTTGGTGGAGACAAACCACATCCAACCCATAGCAACTACCCACCTTCTTTCTGCTTCACTGTCTGCCCTTTCTTTCTGCTGGCTCCCCTCACTCCTGTTCCTTTCCCTTTCTGCTCTTCTCTCCTGTTCTTTCTCCTTCCCTTCTGTGCTTCCTCTGTTCCTTTCCCCGCTGCCAGATGACTTCAGCCTCTGTGTCTCCATTCCCTGTCTGCATCTGCATGGTTTTGGCTTCCTTAGGCCCTTCATGGTTTGAGGAATATGGCCATTGGGAGCTCTGGGACCACAGCCCTTTAGCTCCAGAGCTCTTTCCAGTTGTGCAGTAAAAAATTTCAAGGAAGAACTCTGAGCTGTTTCAGCCAAATATCTATACCTGCATCAGTCACTGTTCTGCAGATAGAGTGTGATGATTAGGCAGAAGTGGAGCAAGGTGCTGTGACTGGGAACTGCACTGGAATCACATGATCTGAATAGAGGAGAGCAGTTCCCCAAATCATACTTGAGAGATTACTGGAAGATTATAACAGGCATTTAGCAGATAAAAATAACAAGCCTACTGTGCTTTTCTATTTAGATTAATAATATTTTTCTATAGTTTATTCTTAACCTAGTACTACTAACTAAAAATCGAATATTTCTTGTGTTTAAAAAATATGCTTTTACAAAAAAATTAAATTTTAATACCTTTGCAACTGAAAGGAGATATAAATGAGGATATTCAAAATTTCGGCATTAATGTTTAAGTTTCAGAATACACAAACATGCTTTTATTGGTTAAAGAATGTTTTTCACTTCATTGCAAACTTAACCAAAAAATAGAGTAGCTGTTTTGCTTTAAATGTTAATCATATATTTTTCAAACAGCTTATTTTTCAAAAGAAAGTCTGTGTCAGGTAAAATTCTTTTTGTTGCTTTGCAGGCTATACCTCTAGATGATAGATTTCATGTATTTTAGAATTAGATTTCTGTGTTCTTAGATTCCTGTGTTCCTGGCAACTTGTAGGGAATACCTTAAAAAGTATCTACTTTTCATTTAATGAAAGAGCAGTATTTGAGAGGCATCATTCACTGTTGTTAAAAATCCCCAATCTGCCATTTACTAGTTGTGGTAGACACAATACTGGCCCCCATAGATGTAAACATACTAATCCCCAGAACCTGTAACTATGTTACCTTGTGGGATAAGGAGACTGCGGATGTGATTAAGTTAAAGATCTTGAGATGGAGAGATTATCTTGGGTTATCTGGGTGCCCAATATAATCACAAGGATTCTTACATAAAGGTGGCTCAGAATCAGAGAAGATCTGATGACAGAATCAGAGGTCATAGCGATGCAAGGCCACAAGCCAAGGAATATGAGCAGACTTTAGAAGCTGAAAAAGACAAGGAAATATGTTTTCCCCTAGAGTCTCCGAAGGAACACAGCCCTGCTTATCCATTTTAGACTTATTACCCCCAGAACTGTGTGGGAATAAATGTGTGTTTTAATTCACTTAGTTTCTGGTATTGTGTTACAATAACAATAGGATACTAATACATGAACTGTGTGACCTTTTTGAGCATTATTTGAGGATTAGTGAGTTTATTTAAGGAAAGTGCCTGTAAAATACGAAGACATGTGTGTATATGTATGTGTAAAGGAAGAAAAACTGCTTTTTCCTTTTACTGCTTCACTTCTGGTCACCAAAATTTGCAAGTTTTTCCTACCATGAGCACTCCTCCAACACCAGTTAGGTGTCCTATAATTCAGTTCAGTTCTAACACTGTCTGCTTGGAATTAAAGTCAGATCCAGTGAGTTGAGGGCTCAGTCCCAGAAGACTGCACCCCACTTTAGAGGCTACTCGCTAGTAGTAGATTGTCATCTATACTTCTTATCTGCTGGCTATAAATTGGGGGTTCCCATGACCTCTTCATCAAGTTTAATTATTTGCTAGTGGTGCCCCCAAAACTCAGGAAAATATGTTTGCCGGTTTATTATAAAGAAATGATAAAGGCTGCAGATGAATGGCCAGATGAAGAGGTACATAGGGCAAAGTCAGCAGGCAGGGGCAAGGAGCTCCCATGCTCTCTCGCAGTGCTCCACCTTCCTAGCACCTCCACATGTTCAGTCACCCAGAAACTCTTTAAACCCTGTCTCTTGGGGTTTTTCTAGAGGCTTCTTTGTGGCCAATTGATTAAATCATTCCCTCCCTGGAGGTCAGGGATGGGGCTGAAAGTTCCATCCATCGAGTCACATGATTGTTTCCTCTGGTACCAGCCCCTATCTGGAGACTATCCAGGAGCCCCTAGCCATCAGTCATCTCATTATATCTTAGTCCATTTAATGTGTTGCTATAAGGAATACCTTGAGGCTGGGTAATGTATACAGGAAAGAAGTGTATTTGGCTCACAGTTTTGCAGGCTGTACAGGAAGCCTGGTGCCAGCACCTGTGTCTGGTGAGGGCCTCAGATTGCTTCCACTCCTGGCAGAAGGTGAGGGGAGCAGCATGTGCAAAGACCACATGGCAAGGGAGGAAGCAAAGTGATGGAGAGGGAGGTGCCAGGCTCTTTTTCACAACCAACTCTTGAAGTAACTAATAGAGTGAGAACTCACTCACACTTCTCCTCCCCATGCACCTTCCCACCCACATTAAATTATTGATGAGGGATCCACCTCCATGACCCAGACACCTCCTCTTGGGCCCCACCTCCAACACTGGGCATCAAATTTCAACATACATTTGGAGAGCACAAACATTCAAACTGTAGCACATTAACATATACAAATGTACTTATCACTTATCTGAGCCACTCATCTGAAATTCCAAGAGATTTAGGGGCTGTGTGCCAGGAAAGGAAGACCAAATACATATTTCTTATTATAAATCACTCATAGTACATATATATGTAATTACATAAAATTATAAACTGCATTTAGAGAACTGAAGATGGATCTAATGAAGATCAGACAATAAAGAATGCATGCATGTGTAATTTAAGTTCAGTTTTATATAATTAACAAGTATACAACTGTTAATAAAAGTCACATACAAATTCTTGACTCTAGAAGAGACCTTAAATGTAGAGGTGAGCTAATCGAACCTTTTACCCCATAAGGATTCCATACTATATTCCTAGATGACATTTCTATACCATATCCCTATATGCTCTCTGCCATTAGTCCATTGTTGGGTAACTTGAATGGTTAGAAATACTTCTATGTATTAAGCCAATATGATAACTTCTTTTTGGAACTACACTGTATAAGGCTGTTTTTCCTTTTGAGAGCCCTCTCTGAAATACTGACAATGCTAATCAAGACCTTTCCTATAATCACCACCTACTATCACCTCAACCTTTTGTACCCTAGACTAAGTTATCCTCCCTCCTTTTAAAAATTCTGTTGACATAAATTTCCATTTGCTGTTTTGAAATTTGTTACATTGGTTCCTTGAGCTTCCTGTCAAACTAGCTTCAAAGTATTTTTATTGGGGCTAGTCTGGAGTTATTTTTTAGTCTTTCTTCACTTAACATATTTGAACAGTTGACTGGTTTTGAGGGGAGAAGGACTCTAATAGGAGGACGTTGCCTTTATCCTGATTAAATGTTTTTGTCAATCTCGTGATGCTCTTCAGCAGTTGCCAGGGAGTCATCATTCTCAAAACCAGATTTACTTTTTCTGTTTTTTATTCGTGTTTCCATTTCTTTTAAGTTAGTGGGAAGAAATGCTGAATTTACCAGTGCCTGTGGTCACTTGTCCAGGACTTCAGAGTCACTAGAAAGGGTCTGTATTTCATAGAGTAAAGTTGTGGATCTCTACAAGACTCCATAAAAGTGATTAATAGTGTATTTGGCCTGTTATCTTGAGCATACTGTCATTCATCTCTTGGCATATATATTTGAATGAGGTAGCTTCGTAACAAGCTTGTGCTGCCTTTTCAAGAGTCACCATTAACCACAACTGATCTCTTTCTGTGGAGACTGGAGCATGGTGCAAGGATTCTTCAACTGTCAGTACCCATGAATTCTCCTTATTATTGCATGCACCTTTATAAGCCCTAGAGTTAACTACTAAGAAAGGCCTCACTTTTGCCTTATGAGTCTCTAAACCTCCTTAGAGTCTACCCACCTCAAGAACATTTTTATTGGATCCTTTCCCCCTCCCTCACCTCATTCCTACCTCTCATTTTACTACTCTTCTCTCTTCTTCCTCTCTTTCTCTTTTTTTTCTCCCTGTCCTCCAAATGTGCAAAGTCATGCTCTGAAACTGAAATTCCTTATACCTAGGAGAGCCCTCATCTTAGTGCAGATTTGCTCCTACCGTAGTAACAGTTTTTGCTGCTGACTGATTACAACTATTTACTGTTGTAAGCTTCCAGCTCATGATGGTTTTAGATGTGCACTGTCCAGCACAAAGCCACTCGTCACAGCTGGCTGCTGAACACAGTGCTACACATCGACATGGTAATATTGTGGATATAGTAGGGTAAATAAAATGTACTATTAAAACTCATGTCTTTTTTAAACATTGCTACTAGAAGTTTAAAATTACATGTGAAGCTTATGTTTCTACTGGACAGCACTTTTCAGACATTGTAAACTAAAAGGAAATCTATAGAGAGATTAATTTATGCAAAGGAAAAGAAAAAAATAAATTACATATTAAAAAGTAAACTATGGCTGGGTGTGGTGGCTCACACCTATAATCCCAGCACTTTGGGAGGCCAAGGCTAGCAGATCACTTGAGGTCAGGAGTTTGAGACCATCCTGGCCAACATGGTGAAACCCCATCTCTACTAAAAATACAAAAATTAGCCGGCCGTGGTGGCTCACGCCTGTAGTCCCAGCTACTCGAGAGGGTGAGGCACAAAGAATTGCTTGAAACCCAGGAGGCAGAGGTTGCAGTGAGCCAAGATGGTGGCACTGTGCTCCAGGCTGGGCAACAGAGTGAGACGCTGTCTGAAAAAAAAAAAGTAAAATACATAGCAATCTTGAACCATTTTGGATAAGTACAAATGTCCCTGCACATCTCAGTAGTCCAGAGAGCATTGCTATATTATTCCAAAGTCTGGTGGAGGTTCGTAATAATTGGCTCTGAATTGTCAAGAAGAGTTAAATTATGTTTGGAATGATCTATTTTTGAGTGTATAGAGGTATGTAATACATTTCATAAAGAAATTCTATCAAAAGAGAAATTAAAATGCTAAATTAGCAGTTATGTTAAAAACTTGGCTATCTGGAACGATTTAGTTCTTGAGTGTTACAATTTTTATAGTAGCAGTATTCTAGTAAGGCGAAGTGATGATTTTTATATGAGGGTAGTTGATAAATTTATGGGAGGAACATAAGTCAGTCAACAAATAGAAATGCCAAAATACTCAAAAACACTTTTTCTTCAGAGATTCTTCTTAATGTTTGTATTATTTTTATGTGAAGTGTTTATATTGAAATAAATATTTCAAAAAGAACTCATTTTTGTTTAAACCAGTATGCAAATATGATCTCTTCATTTAAGAAACTGTTGTATATGTAGTAGCTGCAATGTCAGAACTCTGAGGATATATGAACAAAGCACATTGTGATTTATAGGAACCAGGCCATTGTCTGTGAAAAGAAAATTACTTTTCGGCAGCCCTTGCTCTGATCAGGGTGCTTGGCCCCTGGATGCATAAGCCTACTGAGGGCTGAAGTTGTGGGAGATGCCTATTCGGGGATTGCCTGACTTGCATCTTATAACCATATCATCCTGAGGAATTGCAGGCTGACATGGAGGCACATGTGACTATTTTTTTGAATGATATCGGAACTGTCTTGTCTTTGTTGTGATTATTGTGTATGATTGCATTTTATTCTTCATAGTCTGTCACTGATTTATAAAACGTCTCAGAAAGATGTAGTGAGTGCACTTTTGGTTCCCTCAAGAAGCACCAATTGTGATTTACTTCTTCAGCTGCACACACTTCAGTTATTTTTTTCTTATATTTTCCCAAAAGTATCACTAAATCTCTTATTAGGTTAGAGTTAATCGACTTTAGTGAAGTCTGATTAATGGTATTATCCTAGGCATATTCTTTCTCATTTAAGCCCTTCCGGGGTTTTTTTTTTTTTTTTTTTTTTTTTAGACCGAGTATCCCTCTGTCGCCCAGGCTGGAGTGCATTGGCACCATCTCGGCTCACTGCGAGCTCTGCCTCCGGGTTCACGCCGTTCTCCTGCCTCAGCCTCCTCTGGGACTACAGGCTCCCACCACCATGCCCAGCTAATTCTTTGTATTTCTTAGTAGAGACGGTGTTTCGCCGTGTTAGCCAGGATGGTCTCAATCTCCTGACCTCGTGATCCGCCCGCCTCAGCCTCCCAAAGTGCTGGGATTATCAGGCGTGAGCCACCACACCCGGCCCTGGGTTTTTTTTTTAAGTCTCATTCATTTACTAGTTCTCTTTGAATTACATCATTTATTTTTTTATTTAACAAATATACAGGCACTGTTTACAATATACCAAGCACAATACAGCACTGATACAGATACCATAAATCTTGAATCGTAGGAGAAAGTGATGGAATTTAGAGCTAACATGCTAGCAGTGGCACCAAACCCACAAGCATCTTATTCATTTAGTAGACTGCAGTACCCAGCTGTTGATGATGAAAGTATGTCATCCATGTGAACATTATCTGTCAGGTGTGTTGAGGAAAAATAGTTCAGAATCATTTTTAAGAAATAACAGCGCTAAGCACTATATTCTTAAAGCTTTCAGAGATTTACCATTGGTATGGAAGGGCTGTTTGTATCAGTTTGTGTCTGTGTAAATAAAAGATTTAGATCAGAGAAATGATGGTTCCTAACATTTTTTGTGTCATGGACCACTTTAAGGAGCTAATAAAAGCACCTTTGGATGTCGGGGAGAAAATACATTGCACATTTGAACATACACTCAAATTTTGCCTATATTTGTCGAGTATTTACAGAATTATTGAATTCCATGAAATTACCAGAGGTTAAGAACTTTTGACGTACACATAATGGTTATAAATATAATCTTAGAACAGGCTTGACAAGATATACTAGTTTGATATCCTTATAATTAAAAGTCAGAATAAGCAAATAACTTGCCTAAAATTTTTAAAACTGTAGTGTCAAAGCTAGGACTGGAATCTGTGCCCTTTGACAGTGTTTTTAATTGAACTGATGTGGAGCGATTTCAAGAAGGAAGTTATATGTAAGTTTGGCCGTATGTTTTTAGCAAGATTTTAACAAATGCAGATGATTGGAGCTTAGATCATTGGCAATGTGAGCAAAGACATTCAAGAAAATGCAACATGTATTCAGGTAAAAGTGAGTGATGTATAGTTGATCGTGTGTATTGAGAAGGTGAGGTGGAATTGGGAACATTGAATAATAAATTTTAAAAATAAATTTAGTCTATATTTTTAAAGGATTTTGAATGTTCAGCTGTAGGGTTGAATACCATTTTGTAAGACAGGTATGGGGAGTCATACATTTATACTATTATTATTATTATTATTGAATAGGAGAATACACTAATTAAAGCCGAAATTAATGTAACTGAATTAAGGGCTAGAGACTAGGGATTAAGGACTAACTTAGGGATTAGCTACAGGAGGACTGTTGATAGGAGGTGGGGAAAGAAAAAGTACATACATAAATTGTAGCAAAACGAATAGAAAGAAGAAAGTAGGGAAAAGTCATTATATGGATTACAGTGTAGCAGAACCTGTCATTTAATAGGTTAGGTTCGTGTGTAACCAGGGATATCATGTTACATCTCTGTAATTGAGTGGTAAAATTAAAAATATTTATCTTTAGATTAATACTTTGTCCAGTAATCTTTCTGAACATAATTATAGGAGAAGTCACAATTGATTTGGCCTGGACTTAATGGATGTATTACCGTGGATTCAGACTTCACATATAGAGAAATGTCCATTAATTTGGAATAACCTAATTAAAAAATATAGTTTGTTTAGTAATCTACTAGCTAAAATTTAACAGTCTTTGCTTCTTATGTAGCCAGTTTTAAGACAGACCTTGAGGGTGCGCAATTTGGTTAGGAAGAGTTTCAGACATTTTAAAGAAAATATTCTCCAACAAAAGCAATTTTGCTAAATATTATATCTAAAAGACTATAAAAAGGGCTATTGAGATATAATGTCTAGAAAACCAGTTTGCTTTCTTCCTAAGCATAATATTAGCTTCAAAAAAAGAGATTCAGTGCAGTTGAATATTCACTTACTAAATATAATTAACCATCTCTTATTATAAAGTTAATACTATGGGCTATTGTGATACCATGATTGCTTTTGGTTTTAACTTGCTTCATTTTACCGTGATCTCCTTTCCACATTTTGTTCAGTTGAAAAGGAGATATATGAAAATGTTTATTATGATTTCAGAAAAATATGGAGGACACTTTATAAGTCGAGGAAATGAAGAAGGCATGTTGGTGGTTTTTTCAAAAGTTAGTTTGTGGTATTTTGCATTAGGAAGTTGTTTCAAGTCTGTCTCAATGTAAGTCAGGAGAATATTTTTATTTGAAGTAGCAGGAGAAATGGAAGGTGGAGATGTTCAATTTTAGATCATCTTAAAATTATCCTATTGGGAAACATTTGCCTTATATAGAGGACATGAAGCCACATATCAACTGTTTATATCAATTTTCTTATCTGAATATGTTTAATCCCATCCCTAATGTCAGCTTTGTTGTGTAGTTCCTTCTTATTCTAAATACCTAGTAAAATAGGGTATCAGCATTTCTACCTACAACAATGTTATATTAATGAAATTTGAGTCATTCCTCTTTTGGGTGTGCTGGTATAAACGTGTCTGCCTAGTTACCGCTTCTTAGAGGGTAGATTTTAGATATATATAATTTTCAGTTGGTGGTGTTAGCTTTTAGTAGGTGAGAACTCAGAACTTTCTTGTTCCTCTTGCTTTTTAGAAAGCTGCTTAGATAACATCAGACTTCTTGGATACATAGCCTTGCTATGATGTAAGACACTGATGGTAATAGTTTTTCCAGGGTTAGGTTTTAGTTTATGTGTTATCCAGAACTTTATTGTAGAATTTTCCATAAGAAATGTTTACCATCATTTCTAAATATGTATGAATGCCTATTATCCTGAACCTAAGATAGAAAATACTGTTGTTTTTTTAAATGCAGATAATATAACAAATGAGAAGCAAAGAATTAAAAAATGTGCAAATTAGTTCAGGTCAGATGAATTGCCTCTATATGAGGTAAGGCTGGTATCTGCAGTGGTGAAATTGTGACAGTGCCATTGTAGTTCTCAGTAGTTAACTTTTTCTTTTTTTCTTATTCTTTACTATAGGTGACATGAGAATTTTTCAGATTACAAAAAAGACATGATTTGGCTATTTCTTAATAAAGTTAAACATATACTTATGATATAACCCAGCAACCCCACTGCTGGATATTTACCCAAGAAAAAGGAAGTTATTTGTCCATACAGAATACTCTCTGTGAATGTTTCCAGTAGCTTTATTCATAATCACCCAAAAACATTTGGAAACAACCCAAATATCTGGCAGCTGGTAATCGGATAAACAAATTGAGATACATCCGTATCATGGCATATAACTTAGCAATAAGAAGGATCAAAGTACTGACATGTCCAACATGGACGAACCTGAAAAGCATTTATACTAAGTAAAAGATGGTAGAATCAAAAGTTTACATATTTTATGATTCCATTTACATGACATTCTGTAAAATAAAACTGTACTGACAGAAATCATATCTGTGGTTACCATGGAGGGGGATTGGAGTAGGCGATTGATTTCAGAGGGCCCTGACCAAACTTTCTGGTGTGATAGAAATGTTTTCTGTCTTGAAGTGTAGTGGTCACACAGCTGTATAAGTTTTTCAAAACTCACAGAACCATCTCGAAAGGTGAATTTAACTGTGTGTAAATTATACTTCAAAAAAAAAAAAAATAAGAAAAGACACAATTTAGTAGTGGCCACCCCTTATCTGCAGTTTCACTTTTCAAGATTTCAGTGACCTGTGGTCAACTGCCTCTCAAAATATTAAGTGGAAAATTCCAGAAATAAACAGTTTATACGTTTTAAATGGCGTGCTGCTCGGAGTATAGTGATGAAATCTCACACAGACCTGCTCTATTCTGCCCAGGGCATGAACTCTCCCTTTGTCCATGGATCCATGCTGTCTACACTCCCTGCCCGTTCGGCATTTAGTAGTCACTCAGTGATCAGATCAGCATCCTGCTATTGCAGCGCTTGTGTGCAAGTAATCCTTATTTTACCTCATACTGACTCAGAAGCACAAGAGTAGTGCTATTGGCGTATTGTTACAATTGTCCTGTTTTTATTAGCGATATTCTTAATCTCTTACTATGCCTAGTTTGTAAATTAAACTTTATAATGGGTATGTATTATCGGAAAAAACATATAGGCTAGGTACTGTCCTCAGTTTTAGGCATCCACTTACATAACGAGGGACCTTGGAATGTATCCCCTGTGAATAAGGGGTGCTACTGTGTATCTACCATATATTACAAAACATCCCCCGTGGAGACTGGGGCTGTACTCTGTAACAGTAATATTTTTGCAGTGAAATATATGACAGCTGTGCTGTGTAGCTGTGTACCCTGAATGGGTCAAGTTTTGCTGCCATCTGAGTTTTTAGAGCTTTTTGGGTTTCAGATTTGCAAATAAGGGAGTATGAATTGATGGCTATAGAGAAAGGACCACTGATACAGAACAAAATGTAAAAACTACTGCCAAATTGTTTTGGATCAAATAGAGAATTTACTTTTCCAAATCACTTTTTATGGAGCAGACACTGTGTGATAGGAAAAAAAAAAAAAAAAACCCACACACAAAAACCAAACTAATATCCTACTTCCCGCAGCCCCTAGCTGCCATTAACAAAGACAGTTGATGACTTAAGTAATAGTGGATGTCCTGAGCTCCCAGACTGAATACCTAGCGTCATAACCTGCCTTGCTTAGAGAGAGTTCCCTCCCTCCTTCCATCTTCCTTTCCTCCTTTTTTGCCTTCTTTTTAATATATCAAAAACTTCTTTCATGTGTCCTGTGGTCATAAAGGTTTTTTTCTTTTAAAGTACCGGCACAGTTTGCAGAAAGTCTCACTGGTTAACAGATTCTAGAGGAACACCTCTTTTGACTTTTAATATCCAATTTAAAGAGTGTATTTATCTGATAATACCATCTTTTTTGGGGCCTGTGTGTATTTATTGACACACATATTGATGGCTACGATTGATACCACATCAGAAACAAGTACAAATGATTGGAAACCCTGCTAAGTATCAGGAAATGGGATGTGTATCTTAGATGTTACTTGGACTAAGAGAGGTCATATTACTGCCTCCTGCATAAAGCTTTTACAAAGCTTTTATTATGTGAGTGTTATATTGTGTTTTTAAAATGTTTTAAGACATTGGTTGAGGTTTTTGTGTTGACATTTAATATATTACAATTTTTATGACATAAAAATAATATAAATTTTAAGACATAATTTATGATGTAGGATAATATGTCATAATTTATGACATAGGATAATAGAGTTGTATTTGCGGACTTTTACCTTTTGGATTTTTTTTTTTTTTTTTTTTGAGCAGGAGTCTTGCTCTGTTGCCCACGCTGGAGCTCAGTGGTGCAATCTCAGCTCACTGCAACCTCCACCTCCCGGGTTTAAGAAATTCTCTGTCTCAACCTTCCGAATAACTGGGATTACAGGGGCGTGCCACCATGCCCAGCTAATTTTTTTGTATTTTTAGTAGAGATGAGGTTTTACCAACCATCTTGGCCAGGCTGGTCTTGAACTCCTGACCTCATGATCCACCCTTCTTGGCCTCCAAAGTGCTGGGATTACAGGCATGAACCACCGCACCCAGCCTGGAATTTTTTTTCACAGCTGCTATGCGGGGGTTGGGGGGTTCCTTTCCATTTTCCTAAAGAATTGGAAAGCTTCTCAAATAATAATTTCTTAGTTTATCTCTAGTTCCATGCTTTGGTGAGGTTTTTTTCTTTTTAAAAATGTTGTAACAAGTCTATAAAGATTAGAATTATTGAAAAAGTAACTTTCTTTTGAAAGAGCTGGTTTTTAATTACCTTCTATTTAAAGCATTACCAAAAGTTTAGAATTGTTAACCAAGTAGATAGTACAGCTTGGGGAGAATCATTTAACTGCTTACTCTACAATTTTCAGGTGCTACTTTTTATAACAGTTTAGTAGAGTGTTTTTTCTCAAATAACTTTGTTTTGTTTTAAGTCTGTTTAAAGCAACATTAAAATCATCTTTGAAAAACTTCTTACCAATACTGAGAATCAAATACAGGATGGAAATTTAAGAGTGGAAACTTTAGAAATCATTTAACCTGTTCATTTTCCAGATGACAATAAAATGAAGGCTCCCTGAAGCATGAAGTGATTTACCCAAGACCACACAAATAAACCAGTGGCAGAGCTAGAACTCGTTCTAGATCTGTTATTCAGTCTGGCATATTTTTTTTTCACGTTTTGTGGTAATGAAGTAGTTTTTTGGTGTTCAGTAAGAAAAAAAAAAAAAAGCTTATGTTTTGGGAGTGATAATTTTAAGAGTAAAGAATATGGAAAATGGTTATTAGGGTAAAAGATAACTTCTTATAAGCTCATTAAAAACAGTGCAGAGTTTCGTGGTCCAATAAAAGTTTCAGCTCTTCTGGCGAATGGTCTCTCTGCAGTGTTCAGTATGGAGGTACTAGCTAGTTACCTACCGAATGCGAAATATGTGCCTACCGAATACCTGAAATGTGGCTAGTGTGACTGATGAACAGAATTTTTATTTTTATATAATTTTAATGTATTTAAATGTAAGTGACGAGGGGAGTGGCTAAAATATTGGACAATAAAGAGATTATGTTGGTACTACGCGGAGTTGATGTTAGCTAGTTTAAAAGGTCAAGGTTCTAGGAGACAAGGAAAGGATCTCTGCCAGGAAAATACTCTATTCAAACTTAGAATTTAAGGACCGCAAACAACTGTGTTTAGAATGGATTTTCAGTGTTTAGATTGGCCATGATTGTAGACTTAATTGGTGGTATGGACTTTGAAGCCAGTATCATAATGAGTAGAAAGATTTGATAGAATTAAAAAGTACGAAGAAGGCATTGAGAGCTGTGACAGCTTTGTAATTTACCCCCAGTTGTTCTGAATATATTTTTGAAAGATCCTGGAGCGAAATAATACAGTTGTGTCTGGGGCCCATGTTTATATATAGCAGAATATCCGTCTGTCTGAATATTGCTTTGAGAGGGAGACCTAACTCTAATTCTTGAGATTAGATTACTTCCTGGTGCTTTACCTCGGTTCCTTCCACAGCCACGTAGCTGGTTTTTAATTTTCAAATCTACTACTGAAAACATGATGGAATATGTCACCTAAATTAATATTTTATTCTTCATATAGGTTGTCAGTTTAGCTACAGGAATCAATTCATCTGTTAATTTGCTGGTACCTTGGTGAGAAAACATCTATATCAGAGTTATCAATTCGTGGTACTACTTAGCACTCTGTAACATAGGAGTCCCCACATTAACCTGATAACTGAGATTCTTGACTGATGTCTTTACATACTGCTTCCCTTGTGATGCCTGATAAGTTCAGGAATTAAGGTTTGCTATGGGAAATGCAAAATGGATTGATCGTTGGAATAGATCCCAGTGAATTTTCTTTATTCTTGAAATTCCCTTGGCCCAATAGCCTTTGCTTGCAAGCTCATCTATAAATTCAAATGCTTTAAAGTAGTTTTGATGGAAATTTTTAGCTTGTTGATGTGTTTAACCTATTTAAAACTGATAATTGTCGTTTTTTAAGTTGTTTGATTGTTATTACTATTTGTTACTCTCTCCTTTTGCTTACATGGCTTTTTCCAGAGCTCAGATTTGTTAGTTTGTGCTCACATTTGAGCCTAGTGCAGGGCCTGACAGGTAATGGATAATACTTAGTGAAACCTAAGACAATCTGTTTAACTGCCTGGGCACCAGTTTCAGATGATCCCTTAGGAGAGTGGTTCTGAAATTGGGGGTGAGGTGACACGGAGAAAGGGTGACTTTCAAATGACATTCTTCTACTTTTATATAATGCAAAGCGTTACTGATAGGTTTGAATACCATGCATAATGGTTGAAAGAGAAAAGTCAGAATTTTTTTTTTTTTTTTTTTTTTGAGACAGAGTTTCGCTCTTGTTGCCCAGGCTGGAGTACAATGGCGCAATCTCAGCTCACTGCAACCTCTGCATTTTGGGTTCAAGAGATTCTCCTGCCTCAGCCTCCTGAGTAGCTGGATTTACAGGCGTCCACCACCATGCCCAGCTAATTTTTTGTTTTTTTAGTAGAGATGGGGTTTCTAAACCCTGACCACCATGTTGGCCAGGCTGGTCTCGAACTCTTGACCTCAGGTGATCCACCCACCTTGGCCTCCCAATGTGTTGGGATTACACGCATGAGCCACGGTACCTGGCCCAGAATTCTTTTTTAGTTTCTCACTGCTTTAAGAATTTGTGGTTCCATGTTCATAATCTTTCCACGCTATTCCATCTCAACAAAACCAAATGACTTATTTTTACATAACTAAGTCTACCTTCATCCTGTCAGTTTCTGACGGGGCAGAAGCACTTAAAATGTTAAAATTGAGGTAAGTCAGTAATCATGACTTCTTCTTATTAAGTTTTCTTCATTTTTACTCAAAAAGTAATTTTGTCTTTACACTAAGTGAAAGAGAAGCTATTTCTAACTACTCCAGAGAAATAAAAAGAAGAGTTTATTTTTCAGCTTCATTTTAATAACATAGCTCTCTAACACATCAGTCTCATATTTCTGTGTGTGTGTATCTTTGCTTCTTTCATATCATTACTTATTTTACCAGTAAAAACAATTTAGACTTTGGAAAGTAAACTTTTTGGCTTACTTTTAAAAATTCCATTTACTTTTATTCTAATAAAAAATGTTTTAAACCATCTGTTTTCTTCATTCCTGGCTGCTATTATCTTGACTATAATTGCCTAGTTTCCTTTCTGGCTGATCTATTGCTAGTCTTTATCTGGATGTTATTAAAGAATATAAATGCTCCATAGAGCACCATAGTCTCAGCCAGAATATTTTCAGATTCTCAGCTGAAATGAAACAGAACTGGTGCTTTGGCTGTGAAGTCAGTAGCTCAGATTTGTTATCAGAGAGCGGGAGGGGCTCTAAATTCATTATGTGAGCTGTTCCTGCGAGCTAGCATGTGAAAAATAGCTTCAGCTGTTTATGGATTGTGGTCCTTGGGCACCAGATAGTGGATGCTAGAATGTATTGCAGAAAAGCTGATGAAAGTACCAGGATCTCTAGCAGGAAGAGTAGAAAGTCATTTGTAATACCCGTGTCTGACTCTGTTGCATGCACTTATATGTTTCCTTTTGAAAGCTTTGGTTTATTATCAGCTCATCCAGGAAGGAATAACATTTTTGCAAAAATGTGCCTTTTGGTGAAAACATCAATAAACTCTGCTTGATGAGAAGTTTATGTAGGGAGACTGATGTGAACTTTGAGGTTCCCAAATACTTTGCAGTTTTATTACCTCACTTATTGGAGTCATGTTTCACTATGACTTAAATTTCAATAGTAGCTACTTTTAGGTTCACAGTTTTAATGTGTTTTTACTGTATATCAGCATATAAAGTATATATACTTTAAAATGTAGACTGTCCGAATTTACTTGTTTTTTTTTTCTTTTCTCTTCTTTTCTTTCTTTCTTTCTTTCTTTTTTTTATTTTTGCCCACCTTCCTCTCCAACAAAAGTTTAGTGAAGCACAGTATGGAAGTATTTTATGTAATCACAAAACTTGCAGATTTTTAAGTATACTTTGCACTCGCCTTGTTAAAATATTGCAGTATTTTCTCATTACTTTCAAAGTGAAGTTCAAGCTTCTTAGCTTAGAGAGACATTCATGATGTTTCCATTTCTTCTCTGTCTCGTCCGCACCCACTCGCCTGTGAGTGTCCTTTGCTTCAGGTGCACAGAGCTACTTACAACCATTCCCCTTCTCCTTTCTTTCACTGTGGTAGCTTCCTTCTCCCTGACCCTGCTTCACCTGAGGATTACCTGTCCTTCCTTCAAAACTGCTCAAGTTTCCCCTCTTCCAGGAAGACTTCCTTGACCCCCAACTACCCTTCCAATCATTAATCCCATTTAGACTGGCTAGTAAGCTCTCTAGCATTTCATAAGGTTTCTTTATGCTCTACTGTAATCATTTATTTATTTGTCTGTCTCCTTTAATAGAATAATATTCCCTGAGGTCAGAGATGGTAGTGGCTTTCACTTTAAAACCTGGCATACAGGCCTGCTGAACAAATGCAGCTCGACAAAATTAATACATTTTAGAGATACATTGTGTAATTTGATTTACTTTGATCCTGGTTCTGTAGACATCTGGGGGCATGGGTTATGCCATTTTCCTCACAAGGAGTTTTCTAAGTTGACTCTCTAACTTCCATATTGCTACCTAAAATGTTTAACAAAGGTAGGTCTTGGGCTTTGGTAAGGCAGGAACTTAATTGGATGGAGGATATAATGAAATGACCTTTACTTTATCAGTTGGCTAAAAAATCTGAAATACAATTTATGGGAAATTAGAAAGACCAACTCTATGACCATGAAATCATATATTCTAGCTTATATTCTTAAACTTATAACTTTATTGATATACAAAGTTCCTTTAAGAGAAAATAGGTATTTAACAACTTTTTACTTTGAAAATACCTGGTTATAATTTTCAGATTTTAACCTAATCTTAATCCAGGAGGCAAGACAAAGTTAAAGCTAAAGAATATTTGCTAATAATGGGTTATAGCATTTAAGTAGGTACTTGGTAGCCTTGAGGTGTCTTTGTAATATTTGCATCAATATTCTGCATTCTTTAGCAAAACAAACAAAATGCGAAGTCCATACTTACACATAAGATTTTTTAAAAGTTACTTAATCTTATTTCGTAATAGAATAACATTTTCATTTAGTCTAATGTTTTATTCTATGTGCACTTAGTATTTGCTTTCATATAATTATTTGTTAAGATCTTTTTATAATTATTTCTTTAGTGATGTAGCAAACTAAGTAAGTGTATTATAGCTGAATCATAGTCCTGGCTGTTCTTTTTATTTATTGAAGGAACAAACGCTGTGTGATTAACATTCTTTGTCCTTCAATTGAGCTTGCAAAAAAAATTTGTTTGTTAGATCTTGAATACCCTAAGAAATTTATTATGGATGGTTTTTAATTATATTTCTATTTTCATCATTTGATATATTTTTAAAATCCATTGTGATAACATAGAATGGAGAAAAATTACCCATGTCGCAGTAGTTAGATATCTGCTCATTCTCAAAGACCCCAACCTCCTTTTAAAAAATATTTTTAAGATTTATTATGTGTTCAAATTGGTATTGAATTTATATGAAATGTTAAGATTACAGCATGTTAGAATAATATTGTCATTTCAAAATGTATTCACTGTTTTGGTTTTTGGAGTGCTGCCTCCAAGAGGTTCATGGCATTTGGTACGTAGTTCACGTATTTCTAGTCTACAGACCTTCGCTATCGAGTCAAAGGCTACATGGTTCTGATATTTGCATTTTCTACTGCTATAAAGCTCAACAATAGTAATTAATGTTTTTTTTTAACTTTCCGTGTCATTACCAATAAAACTTCAGTTTTGAGAAGACTAGTAATTTGTACCTTTAAAGAGCCACATTCTTTTGCTTTTGTCTCAGAATGTATTATGCTTCACAAGTATACTGTGACAGCCTGAACAGAAAACGGGGGAGGGGACATTGTCTTCAGCTGGCATGCTGTTATCAGAGGGAATGTGTTTCTGGACATGAGATTTAGCATTCATTGGTTGTCTGAAGAAAGCTATTTCATCTGAGGATTGGACAAGAAGCTGCGTCAATTTGCTGCCCGTCTCCAAGGCACTGGTGATGCTGCCTTCACAAGCTGGCTAACGTCACGGCTCCATCACCCAGCGGGGTGTGGACTCTCTTTTTCTGCTCTTCTCTATTTAATTCTCTATTTGCTGCCTACTGCATTTCTTAATCTGTCTTCTGCCAAATGCTAACAGCATGATATTTTGCAATCATCTAGGTGAATACAAGAAAGACGAACTCCTAGAAGCTGCTAGGTAAGTGATTCCATTCATTTTAAGTGTGTATAATGCATTAAGGAAGAGAAGGAGGAGGGCAGGTGGAGGACTATAAAAAATATAACGTTATTGTCTTGCTTGGATTTTATGCAATTATGCAGATACTAAATCTTTATATACTTTATTTTACGTGATTAGTATATATAATAAAATCTTTTCATATGGTGATGATTATAAGATTAATTTTATTTGGAACATTTCTTAAGGTACCTGCAAACCCTAGTTGCCCAGCTTTTCCAATGATATTCTTGGAGTATTTAAATACCTATATTTTCATTTTCTTCTGAAGATTTTCCTAGTAAAGCTTGAATGAAGAGCAAAAAGTAAATGTTAAAATCCTCATCTATTTTTTTGTTGTTCTTGGTCGTTTATAATTTAATTGATTAGCTCTTTACAGCATTTTGTATGTATTTTTTAACTCCAGTGTTTTAGTCCATTTATCAGAATAAAGTTTATTTGTAATTAAGAAGATGACTTTATGTAGATAAAGCAAAAATGTAGAAAACTACATTATTTAAGATATACCACTATAGAGTAATTAACAGGTATTAATTAGAAATATAGTAATTGAACTGAATATTGTAAAAGAGAGTTCTTGTGATCCATGTAAAAGAAATCAAAGCAAACCCATATTTTACTCTCATGTGAAAAAATTATGCATAAATATTCATAAGAAGCTTTGTAATTTTATAGGAATTGACTTACTACCTTTTTATAGGAGTGGTAATGAAGAAAAACTAATGGCTTTACTGACTCCTCTCAATGTGAATTGCCATGCAAGTGATGGGCGAAAGGTAAGTTATTTTAAATACAATCCTCTTTAATTGCCTTGCAACAAAATTTTGTGAAAGTGGCATATATATATAAGCACGTATACCTACGTGGCTTTATTTTAACTAGCATCTTTTCACTGTAAATGAAATGCTGCTATATCTGTTATTGGCAGTTGTGACACATTCATAGAACTGGTGAAGCATGCATCTTAAGTAAGCCTTTTCTCTTAAATGTCAGACACTGCAAGTTATTTGTTACATGAAACTGCAGCTTTGTCGGTGGTTAAAATTACAGCATATGCTCTTTTCTGGGTATGATAATGGAAACTGGAAATATGTGTGTCCTGTTTACCCATCTTTGTTAAGACAGTTGTGTTTTTGATTTCTTATTTGGCAGAAGAAGATTTGTTTGCTAGATACCAACACTTTTTCCATTAAAGCTGAGAAATTGCTGTTAATGATTTTTTTACATCTATACAGCTCTGCTCTTTTATTATTATTTGTATTGGCTAAGTTTTAATTGTGGAATATTGAAAGAAAATAGATTAAAACAGAGAGGAATATTCTATATTAATATACAGTTGCCATAAATGCAAGGTAATATATAAAATATACAGCTGGCAGCTTCATTATCTACTTTGTATTCTTGCTGAAGATAGACTGAAATGTAATCCGTTATGGCTTTGGTAATTGCAAAGTTTTGCAGTGATTAGACATTGAAAACCAATGCACTCTATACCATAAAGTTGGTTTTTTTTTAAATGAGAGTTAATTTTTTAATGTTAACTAAAAACCTAAAATATATTTAAAGACACATTACATATATCTAGGAAAATTATATGTCTGATATTTAAAGAATGAGTTCTTTTAAAATTATCTACAGTGAAAATGTTATGGCAAATATCAGGATGGATGGTACGCCTTAGAAATAATAAACTATTTTCCTTTTAAAAATTACTTTTCTGTGAGTGATAATATAGCAGATCCAATTTTTGCATGCTTCCCCACTTTTTCTCTATTTTAATGAAATCCAAAAATAGTGGCAAGGAATCGAGTCCCTCAGAATATAATTTATGTTAATTTGTTTTTGTAGATAGCTCATATATTGTTATATGTCCCAGTGAGTATTTTGTTTCTCTGGGTGATTTGGGGAGAGACTTGTACTTTCATAGAAGGTTAAATTACACATATCAAGCTATAAACTAGCAAAGATTTCCTCAGCACTGTTACTTCCTCTTGGGAAGTGTTTTAAAATGGTAACTGTTCATTTTTCCTTCAGTTTTGAAGTTGCTTTAGGGAATTTAACACTCTCGTGTGCACTTTAAACTCCAGATTTTATTTGGATCCTCCAAGTAGATAAAGTGATTTCTATCACCGTGTAGAAAAGGGCCTTCTTATCTGTGGTGAAATGCAGCTGTTTTTGAGACAGAGCTTGTTTCGCCCGGCCTACGTCAGTTTCCTATAACCGTGTTAATACTACAGAATTTATGTGAGAGTACTACAGCAGAAGTTGATTTCTGTCACGGCTTCGTTCTCCCTTCCTTACCATTCTACTTTGACAGCCACATTCCTAGTGCAGTAAATCATAATAATTAGGGAACATGATCCCTGATACTGTAACAAATTATCTCCCTGCTTTATCTCCTACGTGAGTGTATAGAACTCATTTATTTTTCCTTTTCTTTAAAGGAGAATATACTTCCTTTAACTACAACCAATGTATTCCTCATCCAAATGCCTGTGGTTCCTTTTCTATATGACTTTGTGGCATTCAGAGTTCCTTAAAGTTCATGAAAAGCTTTTTCTCTTTCTCCTCTATTAGCTCTCCTTGTATTTTCTACCAGGACCAAGGCTGGCACTTTGCGTATAGCAGAAGCTTAGAATACAATTCTGTTGTTCCTTGATGAACATAATTTTATCCTCTGAGTGAGAAAAAATCTACCCTTTGCCATTTAGAAAATTAAATCAGAAGTATGTGAATGCGAGCTTTTATGGGTTTTATTATTATTATTATTAATATTGTTCTATTAATTTCTTTTTGGGTACTGATAACATGAGAGAGAACTGTATATTTTATAATGTGTAGAATATTTTTAAGAACATACCTTAAGCATTATTATTGTACAAAAGGATTCCTAAAATATAAATAATGCAATAATGTTCCAAAATATACTCTCATACTTTTTTAGATTTTCAGTTTTTTCAAATTAAATTAGATAGAAAAAGAAAATTAAACTTAAGCATTTATTAGGTTTTAGTGCTGTGCGTATAAGAAATAATTAACAATTGCTCATCTGTGTGATTTGAATTGAATAATTCCTGTTTAGAGATTATTCTCATTTATGGCACAGAGTAATTCTTATTAAATGTACCAGTTGCAGTAAAGCCACAAGGTATTAAATGTTCTGGGTGCTAGTGGAGATTGGGACAAGATCCCTTAGTTATTCCAATTTGTTTTATTTTCTTCCTGCTGTTATCAAGAAAACAGGTAGGCAAATCTAGCTGCTAAAATTACAAATATCTGTCTTAGTAGAGATGTAGTCCTTTTTTAGAACATTTGCACGTGTTTGTTTAGAATTAGAAAGTCAGATTGTATATTAATGAGAGGCTAAAGGTACTTTTTCACATATAGTAAGTCAGGCATATAAACTTTATTTCCTGAATTTCATTTTAGAACACAGTGTAGAACCAAATCCTTTTTTAGAAGTTTCCTGAATTACTGTATTATTGCTTAACTGAGCCCTTTTCTGTCTTAGTTTTTACTACAATTCCTGGTTTGTAAATTTAAAAAGCCCATGAAAATGTTAATTTTGAAGTGTTTTTGGAAAAGAAATGTCTCTTATACAGTGGTTAGTAGGTGGGGAATTTGCCTAGAGATATGTGGGGGTTTGAGACTTTAGGTTTTTTTTTTAATGTAATATGTGGGATTATACAATGAGAGTGTAAATTTTAAGTACTCTTAATTCTATGCTGTGACTTGATGATTACCTAATTAGGTAATATGTGAGAAGTTAATATTTTATTTCCCGAAGACAATTGTATCCTTAACCTTTAGAATTCCGAAAATTATAAAACATCAATAAGGTTTTATACAGTTTATATCGTTACTATGCTTTTATTTTACACATAAATCAAAATTGCTTCTTGGCTACACTAGAAATTTTATTGACTTTTTTTTTCTCCCTAAAAAAAGACAGAAACTTTTTTTGTTCTAAAATGCTACCTTTTGTTGCTCTAAGATGATACTTGTATACAATTATATACATGTTATAATGATGGCCACTTTTAGAAATAGAGGGACATAGATATTATTTAGTCGTCTTCTACCTTCCGCCCAGTATGATTAGTCATAACAGTCCACAATTCATTATTGCTATTAGGTGAACCAGAACCTTAAGATAGGTTGTTCCCTTTCTAGAATTCTTTATTCCTGTATTTTCAAACTTGGATTTTTTTGACCTTTAATCTCCCTTTACAGTGTTTTATATCAGTATCAGATGTTTTATTAGCTATTATCCCCGTGTTCTGGCCTTGTTTGCTGTCTAAATTAAAGGTGGTAATATTCTCTTATTTCCCAGTGTTAATTTTCATAAGGGTACCTTTTATAATAAATGAAAATAAATATTTGAATAAAATTAGTCCAACAGTCAACTCTTTTGAGAGTTCTTTGTGGTTCCTTTCTGTGTTCCTTCTGTGTTCCTTTTCTGACTGTCTTTATCCCCTTCCAAAATAGATGTCCTAAATTTATTCATTCCTCATCTTATCAGGCAATAGGCAAGGGTTAGGGACTACTGAACATATTCCCAAATAGAAATAATATATCTTTGAATATATCTACTCTGCCTACCATTGCTATTATTATATGTCACCAAATAATTGAAAGTAACTAATATTTGATAGGTGCTTTTAAAATAACATCTCCAGTGTAATTTTGAGTATTTCAGATTTCCCTCTGTTCTTTCATTCATTCATTCCACCAGCACTTAATACCTACCATGTGTAGGTGACTGTGCTTAGTGCCATGGGAGATAACCCTATGGTTGATGGTACTGCTTCACAAGGAGCTCAGACATTGGTAGAATGATTAAGACATTATGGAAGACATTGAAGCTCATGCACTAAAATGATACAATATTCCTTTTGCTGTGATACAGTCATAAAGTGCTGATTTAAGGTGAGAATGTTTTTTCCTGGCCGTTTTATTTTTAAGGCTTTAGTATTTAGTATACCCTTCTGTAAGAAACCACAAATTTAGATGAACAGGTAATTGGAGGAACATGATTTAATTCAGAAAACTTAAGGATTTCTTTAAATGTCAACTTTCTTTAAATATTTGCTTCCAAATAGTTAATAATGAAGAAGACTGGAAACAGAGAAAAGTAAAGTGTTTGAAAACTGCTTCCAAAAGGAAATCAATCAGAAATAAAGTAGAATTTAGTGAATTTAGCGCTGTACCTTGAAGATACCATAGAAAAATTGTGATAGGGCAAATAGACTGTAAGGTCAAAGGGATTGGGTTCTATTCTGCTTTCCAAGTGTGTGTCAATGGCTCTAGAGTTTTTAATTTACTCACGCACAAATGGAAATAACCATACCCATTCCACGAGGCATTGAGAGGATTAAGTGAAATAATGTGGTCAGTGTACCTAGTACAGTGCACACAGTACCCTTTAGGAAATTAGATTCCTACTCCTTTGATAATTTTTTTGAAACTTTCAAATATATCTAGAATGGATACTTACATACTTTTAGGTACTCCAGTGTTCCCATTCTCTCTCCTTAAATGTCCTTATTATCTATCCAAGCTCTGTCCTAGCTGACTTTGGATAAAATAACCTATAGGTTGCCTGGTAATCTATAAAGCATATAATTGAATTTATTCAGTTGGAGCTTGGCCTTCCCCTCTCTTCACCCAGTGTCACATTTAATAAATAAATTTGTTTAAATTAGCAGCTTATAAATTCAGAAATACATTATGGAGATACATGCCCATTTTTAAACATACGTTGATTAAAAATTAATATCTGGCTGAAAATAATGCCATATGTGGAATTCCATAAAGCCCATCCAGTGAAGAACTAGAAAGATGGAGGGTTAGTGTAATTCTTTGTATCTACATTTAAGTTTTAGGGTTGTAGAGTTTCTCATTATTCTTGGGCAGTACCCTCGTCGGTACCCCCGTCTCCCTTCTCATTATTCTTGGTCAGTACCCCCCAAGTACCCAACGGGGGTACTTGGTCAGTACCTCCGTCTCATTATTCTTGGTCAGTACCCCCGTCTCGGAAAAAAGTGGAAAAACACTTTTTTCCAAATGCTGTGTTTGGCCAGGATTTTAACAATCTTTATGTGGTAGGTTGTACGTTGGAGATGCCTCAATAAACCATCCCTTTTATTATTCATGCCCTCGTCTAGCCCTCTGCCACATTGACTCTGAGCTTAGCCTGGGACTGCTTTGAATAAAATAAGGCACAAGTGATACTCTGTCCTTTTCGGGACAAGGCCCTGAGTTGGCCTGGCAGCTGCTAGTCTCTTTTTTGGTAATTCTTCTTCTTGGAACCCAGCTGCCATGCCATGAGGCAGCCCAAGCAGCCATGTGACGAGGTCCACGTGAAGAACTGAGGCCCCCTAGCCAACAGACCCACCTGAGTGCGTATGGAAGTTTCTTAATGATTCTAACTATCCACGCGTCCCAGACAATTTAACCCCATCTGAGTTCCCGATCCATCCTTAGGGTGACATCAGCCGTCCTGGCACCGTAGCTCATACCACATAGGGCGGAAGACCTGCCCAGGTGATTCCCCGCTGTTGGGGAGGTTTGTTATATAGTGATACATGACTGAAATACCTGACTAAAAGAAAACATAACTCAGTGCTTATTATCTATTGGGCAAGAAAGATTCCATCTTTTTTTCAGCTTGATTACTGCAAATGATTCTTTCATAGTTACTTGGAAGAATAAGTGAGGATTTTAAAATATCTTCCCAAATATATTTACATCTTTAGATATGTTCAGTTCTTTTGAATTTATATCTTACAATTTAAGTATTTTCCCCCCAGGAATGCAAAAACATAATTTTATGTGCATCTTTTGGGGTCATGGTATTGTGGGAAAAAGCAGGAACTTGAAGCTAGAAGACCAGGTTTTAAGTTTCAGCTGTTATTAGCCATGTGTTCATGGCAAGTTTTATCATATCTCTGAGTTCTCAAATTTTGTAGCCTAAAAAAATGAAGAATTTGGGCCATTGAGCTCTAAAGTACCTTTTGACTCTAACATTTCAAGATTATAATATATTTTGTTACTTATTTTTCAGCAGAGTTAGTAGCAATTACCCATAATGCAGAATTGAATTTCATAAGAGACTGTATCCTCACACTGGATAGAACACTCATGGTATCTGCAATAAAGTTTATGTCGAGCCCTCTTCCCCTTTAAGAAAGAAAGTGTCAGCATTACCTGGGCGTACATACCTGGCTCTCTCTGGCCTATAGTGACCTTTATCATCCTCCATTCTTGCCAAATCTTGGTAGATAAAAGGTCATACCAGTTTTAAATTTCTACTTTTATGGATCCTAGTTGAGATGCTACTTGGGATTACAAGAAGGTCAAAATGCAGTAAGTCTGCATTGGGGAACTCTTCAAATACTTTAGGTTTAATTATATATCTAATCAAATCACTTCTTCGGAGTACATCTTGCTGAGCAATGCATATCTTACTGTAGTGCTGAAATCCCTTAGTGCAAGTTTGCTTGCGTACTTATGTTGGGATATATTGTATAGAATCTTTATGCTTATGTATATTCATTTTGTACCAATAAGGACTTGAAAATGTCTTTTTTATTTTTCATTCGGGAATTGCTTCTACTAAAACAATCTCTATTTTGTCAAGCATGACATTTCTACTGGTAAGGGTAATTAGCACCAGTGCCAACTGCACTGTTTTCTCTGTTGGAGAAATGAATTTTTAGTAGAAGGGGACCGACCACAGTGCTAAAAAGCAGCAAAATGATAAAACTTAGTTGTCTATTTACCTCTATTTAGCCACCGTCCTTGCTTTGAATTGTCCTGCCCTCATATCCTGAAGCACGAGTTTCCTGCTGTTTTCCACTTTAGACTGCTCGAGGGACTGGAGGGAGTCGGTACTAAATCCTTTGGCCAGGAGTGTGAGTTATTATTAGAATTTTATTTAGAAGCCAGATTACAAATACGACACTTCAGCGTCTGTTTTTAAAATTCTTAGAATCGAAGTTTAAAGTGTTCTTTCTGCCTTTACAAGTAAACCAAACTTCACATTAGTAGAGTGGATTACAACTACAGCAGTAGCTGGAAAAACACCCCTGTCACAGAGTGGCAAAGGAAAAAGAGCAGGAAGAAATACACAAGATAGTTTCTGTGGTATTGCCGATGTCCCAGTTCTCCAACTGAATGGGTGCTGGATGGTGTTTTAATATTATGCTTTATAACTTAACATGTTTTTATGGATTAAATATTACATGATAAAGATATTTTAAAATATCTCTGTAATGATTATGATTTTGAGTACCCTTTGGATTGACCAGAGTGTTCAGTTAATATCATTTGGCAGTAGAGTATTCTACAAAAAGTTATTTAAGTAAAAGACTATATTGTGTAAAAAAAGCTTGTTTAGGTGCAAACAGAAGTCTGATTTCAGGAAATTCTTCCAGCCTGATGAAAAATGGCTAAAAGAAAGTGATAAGTTAATTATGGATTTAAGAATTCTGAAATTATCTGTAACTTTGAATTGTCATTATTAAAACAGTTGTTTGGCCACAATATAAAACCAATGTAAACTATTTCTTAATTCATTGTATGCCATTTTTAGTGTCTTAGCTAGGATTGCCATACCATTGACAGGGTAGCTTAAACAACAGAAATTTATTTCTCACAGTTCTAGAGGCTGGGAAGTCCAAGGTTTAGCTTCCATCATGGTCAGATGGTCAGTTTCTGGTGAGCAGGTTTTTTCTTTTTTTCTTTTGAGACACTCTTGCACTGTCGCCCAGGCTGGAGTGCAGTGGTGCGATCTCGGCTCACTGCAACCTCCACCTCCAGGGTTCTAGCAATTCTCCTGCCTCAACTTCCCGAGTAGCTGAGATTACAGGTGCCTGCCCCCACACCTGGCTAATTTTTTGTATTTTTTAGTAGAGACGGGGTTTCACTGTGTTGGTCAGGCTGGTCTTGAAGTCCTGACCTCATGATCCACCCGCCTCGGCCTCCCAAAGTACTGAGATTATAGCTGTGAACCACCGTGCCCGGCCCAGCAAGTTTTTTCGTGTCTGTACTTAGAAGGGCACTAATCTCATCATGAGGTTCCCACCCTTATGACCTCATCTAAATCATATTACCTCACGAAGACCCTGTCTCCAAATGCTATCATATTGGGGGTTGGGGCTTCAACATAAATTTTAGGGGAATACTAAGCATTCAGTCAATACCTGGTTATTTTTTCTTTATCACTGCCTTTCTTTCCTTTTATTAAAGAGATTATCACTCAAGCTTGCTTCTCTGTCTCACACATATGCATATTAATCCATTCACTCATCTCATTCAGTTAAATTAGGATTATATTATGAAAACAAATTTCTAGAAGTATCAAAAATCTTCATATTATTATGCCTTTTAGAAGAATGTTTTCAGTGACTAACTTAGTTTTTCTCTATTCTCTACTACGAATGCCATCAATAGTAAAGCTTTAAAAAAGCACTGTAAATACTATGCATAATCACTTGAAATGCATATTTGGATAACTGAACTAGTGAATTTGGAAATAGATCAATTCTAAATATAAAATGTTATATATTTTGATTTTATAAATAAAAATGCTTTAATTTGTTAATAGTAACATGATAATACCCTACTCTTGAATATTACAAAAATGCCCCATAAAATTATCTCCTACTTTCAGAGAGCGTTCAATACCCATTACAATTGGGAGAGAAGGCTGTGGGCAGGGAACTGAACTAGAGGTCTCTGCTCCTGGCTGGTTTTGGCTGCTGCATTCATTATACAAATGCAGAAACAACAAGGACTTTATCACTTAAGAAACTTTGAGGTGACAGCATATCTGCAGAATCCTAGAGCTCTTAGCCACATTAAAATCAGCTGAAGGAATTTGTCACTTTCCCAGTTTGCGGTTAAAATGACTAATGATCTAAGGTGGACTGATTCCCTCCTGTGTAATTATTAAATGCCGATCAGTGCCAGTGGTTTCTTCTTTCAAGAAAACCTCTATCTGTTGTCCATTACTTAGAATCTTTGATGCTTAGATATGAAAACATAAGACTGCAAATATTAGTTACAAAAAGGAATTTATGTGCAGTTTGGGTAGTGTGAAAACTTTTCTCATTTCATGAAGTATAAAACAACAAGTTACTATCAGACCGAGAAACCTTGGATTTTTTTCTTTTCATAAAATCTACCAGCTATTTCTCATTAGATGATGAAAACCTAATGTTACACTTGAAGAGTACTAAGCATTTTTGTTCACACAAATCTTGTGAGAGCATGCTAGAAACTCATTTTCACCACACATTTTAATTCTGCTGATTCTGAGGCTGGAAAAGAGAAACACAAATTGCTGGCTGCTGAAAAATCCCCTTGAAGATTCCACAATGATAATGTTATGTTAAAATTGAATAAAGCTGGCATTCAGAGCTTTATTCTCACAAAGATTACCCTATGGATTTCCTGTTCAATCTTATCTGCTCTTCTCCCTTCCCTTCTCTTTCTCTTCCTAATACATTTAAAATAAAGATAGTCCTTTATAGTCTCACTTTAAAAATAAATTTTTGGCCAAGCTTGGTGGCTCATGCCTGTAATCCCAGCACTTTGGGAGGCCGAGGTGGGTGGATCATTTGAGTTCACGAGTTCGAGACCAGCCTGGCCAACATGGTGAAACCCCGTCTCTACTAAAAATGTAAAAATTGGGCGTGGTGGCAGGCACCTGTAATCCTAGCTACACAGGAGGCTTAGGCGGGAGAATCATTTGAACCTAGGAATAAATATAAGTAAATAAATAACTAAATAAATAATAAATTTTTACTATTTATGGCAACTTGAATTACAGAAATTTTGTTTTATATTTCATAAATTCTGTAGCTTTTAAAATGCCTTCCTAAAGATGAGTACATCTGTTACTTTGGAAGAATATCCTTTCTGAGGCTATGAAATATCAATTGTTATTTTATCTCTGCTCATGTAATCTATCTAGGATTCATAGAATCTTATTTGGATAAGGACTTAATGTCAGCTATTTCAACCTCCCAGTGCAGTGTTAGAACCTTCGCTATGATAGTTCTGACAGGTTCTGCTTAAGAGAGAGAGCTCACTTGTTTAGATCAGACCATTTTTGGATTTAGTGTTCAATTTAGGGTGTCACATTTTAAGAAGGGATATTGACCAACCAGAGTGTGACCAAGAAGGTAGTCAGGAAATTCTTCTTTAATAAGCAGTGGAAGTAACTGGGGCAGGGGAGTTAGTGCAAGAAGAGACCAAGTGACTGTCTGTTAGAGATATCTAGAAAAATCCTGCACTGGGAAGGAGGCAGAATCAATTATTCTCTCCAATTTTAATATTGTTATTCTTCCTTGTCCTGCTATATTTAACTGTTTTTAGGCAGCTTCTGTTCTGACGGAGTTCCACGTTTCTGAGGCGCTCATCCGATAGAACAGTCACACTGTCATTATTGATGGGGCTTAATGTGTACTGACCTATGGATCAGAATGCTCAAGTTGTCAGAACCAAGGAGATCCCTGTCTGCCAAGAGTAACTCTTGCCCCTCAGCTATATTAGTCCATTTCTGAACATCCTGTCTAGAACTTGAGCCCCCACAGAAAGGATAATTAGAAAGGCAGAATGAAAGTTTCTAAGTCAGACTGCCTGGATTTGACTCCTGACTCTGCTTTTAATTTGCCATGTTAATCCCCCCTGTTCCTTAGTTCCCTCATTTGTTGTTTGGAAGTTATAGTAGTTTCTAGCTAAGGTAGTTGCTGTATAAACAAGCTAATACATATAATGCACTTAGAAAAGTACTTAGTATATAGAAAATGCCCACATTTCACCTGTTATTTTTAATAAAATATTTGTATTTAAAATTTTTTGTATCTTCTATGTCATTTTATTTTATTTAGTCATTGCTTATGTTTTCTATTTTCTACATCTTGCACTGGACACTGGCTTAGACTCACTGTAGACTGAAGATCTTTTATCAAAGTCAAAATAGTTGAAGTATTTGATATATAGAGACCATCCTCCAACTAATGACTTATTGTTGTTCATTTTACAGCATCTCATATATAAAAGTTTGGTTGCATCCTACATGTCTTTTTTTCTATCTTGTTCCTCCTGTCCCTTCCTCCGATTCTTTTTTCCCCCCTACTTCTATTTTACATTCAGGAGTGGGTACATTTACAGGTTTTACTTGGGTAAACTGTGTTGCTGAGGCTTGGTTTACGAATGATCCCATCACCAAGGTAGTGAGCATAATACCCAATGGGTAGCCATCCGGCCAGCTCCCCGCTCAGGCAGTCCCCAGTGCCTGTTTTCCCATCTTTGTGTTCATGTGTGTTCACTGTTTAGCTCCCTCTTATAAGTGAGAACCTGTGGTGTTTGGTTTGCTGTTCCTGCATTAGCTCACTTAGGATAATGGCCTCCAGCTGCATCCATGTTGCTGTAAAGGTTCTATGTCATTTTAACCGGAAGACAACTTTGTGAGGAAGTCAGCACTGTTGTCACCCATCTCCCCCATTACAAAGACTGTGAATTAAAGACATATTAATATGTTAAACAGCCTTAGGTTTTAGGAGTCGTATCACGCCATGGTCCACTGTGATGAGACTATATCTGTGGTTAGATGTGTTTAGCTCTAAGAACCGTGCTTGAAAGAACCACTGACCAAGAGGTCCAGGACCAGAGAGAAAGACTCATAATGGGAGAGAAAACATACGACTATTAGAGAATCTAGTCATGTCATCTGCTGAAGAGACAAATCAGAGGAGTCACACTTTTTGATAAAGAAGTAAATAAAATAGCCTTTTTTCTTTCATCTCACCTTGTTAATCAATATTTATTTTCCACAAGGTTTCTCTTTTAAATTATCATTCTAGTATTCCGAAAGTTAAGTAACTTCAATAAGACTGCCTGATCTTCATTATGGTACTACTTAAAAATCCCTTTAAAAGACAGTCATCAACAATGAAATATACTTATTTTCATGGTCTCATGCCTATATCAATTCTCTAGCTGTTAATTTGTTTAGGGTTCTCATCTAAATATCACTGTCTCAAAGAGCTACTAAGCTCTTTGCTTCTTAGTTTCTTAGCAGATTAATCATGTCTCTTTTGCCTGATAGAAATTTAATAAAGCTAATTATGTGTTGATTGTGTTTTCCTAAGAATTTCATTTTAATGGCTAATGTAATATTTTATTTTTAGAAGGGAAACTGATTGATCTTAACCAAATGATAGATTCAGATGAAATATGTTTTGATAAGACAGAGCGAAAGTAGAACATTACTAAATAATGATGGTACAGCCACACAGCGGAAATACTGTACAGCTATGGCAAAGAATAAGACAGATATGTGCTAATATTAATAGAGAAAGAAGCTAATCATAGAAGAACATAATAACAATCCTATTTGTGTGGGGAAAAAACAGCAACAAAAAGAACTCAGAGGAGAAACAAATACATGGAAAAAATATCTGAAATGACCATTGTGCCACTGTAAATAGTGATTACATTTGGGAAGGGGGCTTGTTTGGTTGGAGGAAAAAATAGAAATGTTTATATTGTAATATTTTCTCTACTTTTTGAATTTTTAGAGGGAATGTATTTTATAATTTAAAAAGGAGCTATCGGGGAGAGAATGGTGAATAAATGTAAAGTAACTGATATTGAGACTGGCTAAACTGAGAAAATACATATACAATACTTTATTTTTGAAGCCAGACCTGGACACAGGAAGATGCAGGAAGTTAAAAAAAATTATAAAGATGATACGTGGAACACATGAGTTCAGAGAGGTAGTACTTACAAAACTGCTTACAAAACTGATGGTACATTGAGCAATCTTACTACTAAAAGTAGAGTACAATATGTCACCTGATAGCGTATGCACATGCACACACAATTTTCTCATTCAGAACAGATCCAGAAGCAAAGAAACTGATTCACATTGCCTGGCTAAGGTAGGGTGACCAACCGTCTTAGTTTGCTGCGATCAGTGGGTTTCCTAGGATCAGGAATGTACTGGGCAAACCAGGACAAGTGGGTCATGGTAATCTAGAAAGCCCCAAAGGAGTTGGTCTAGGCCAAACTGGATCTTCATCTTAAAGAAAAACAAAATACACTATACATCACAGTTTAGAGAGCTCTCTGAGGACTTAAAGCTTCACAGTTGTGATTTTATTCTTTCTTAGGAAATGCGTCGAACATCACACATGCTTGTATTGAAGTGTCAGTGTAAATCTGTCACACAAATTTAAATTCACCATGTTGGATTATCCTTGTCCTCTCTTGACCTTTAGCAATATAAATCAAAAGCTGATAATAACTCTCATTCATTCTTTTTTTTTTTAAATACCCTACTATATGTAAGGTACTTTGCTAAGCCTTTAAAACATAAAATTAAGGTATGTTCTCTTTTCTCAGTGAACTCACAGTGAATTAGGAAACAGATACATAAGTAAATAACTATTGTTTTGGCACATGTGTAAGAGTAAAAGATTGTGGCAAGTGGTTTTCAGGACCAGTTGTTTCTCTTTCAAAAAGTATTGTCAAGGCCCAGCGTGGTGGCTCATGCCTATAATCCCAGCACTTTGGGAGGCCAAGGCAGGTAGATCACTTGAGGTCAGGAGTTCATGACCAGCCTGACCAACATGGTGAAACTCTGCCTCTACTAAAAATACAAAAATTAGCGGGGCGTGGTGGTGGGCGCCTGTTGTCCCAGCTACTTGGGAGGCTCAGGAAGGAGAATTGCTTGAACCTAGGAGGCGGAGGCTGCAGTGAACCGAGATCACCCCATTGCCCTCCAGCCTGGGCAACAGAGCGAGACTCCATCTCAAAAAAAAAAGTATCGTCCAAAGACAGAACGAGAAGAAAAGAGGTAATTATTTGGAATACTGGTATTTTGGAATCTCATTTAAAATCTTGTTCAACAATAATAATAGTCCTAAGAAATTAAAAATTAACATTTCTATTTTATGCTCTTAGATGAAAGGTGAGCTGGATGCTAGGCTATTCTGTCTAGATGGTAGTTATAACTCGAAGAGCTTCCCCAGCATGATACAGCAAGGAAACCTTTTCTTCTGTACCCAGCTGCCATTCGTGAGATAACAACATATATTTTATATTAAAATGTAAATGCTAAAATTACATTTGGAGTAAATATATAATAATACATCTAGACATACTGATAGTTGTCATGATTTTATTGCTCAGTGGGGAAAACAAAAGATGTAGTAATTAAATTTTTGTATTCTTGGCACATAACAGTATATAGGTCTTCCAAAGCAGATAGCTACATTATGAATCCATAAGAATTTTTAATTCTAGTATTAATCCTTAGGAAGATTTTACCTTCCATCATTGTTTGGATTTATTAAGAAGTTATGTTCTTAATAAATTAAATATTCATATTTTGTTACTAACTTAATTTTTCAGAAGTTACTTTAATTCTCAGTGGTTCTAGCTAACTGATAATTGTGGCATTTGAGTTGCATGAAGTGGAGTGGAGTGGAGTGAAGAAAGGGGAGAGGAAAAGGTGAAGTCAGAAAGTTGCGGGGTGGAATGAAGTCGGAAATTGTTTACGGCCTTCTAGAGCATTATAAAGACTTCAGTTTCTTCTTAGAGTAAGAAGAAGACCCATTGGAAGATATTGAGCACAAGATTTGTATGTCTAACTTAGGTTTTAACAGGATTTCTCTGCTGTCATGTTGTGTCACTCTAAGGGGATTATACTGGAAGCAAGGAGACCTAGTAGAAGGCTGTTGCCACCAGCCAGCTGAGAGAGGATACTGTCATCAAGTTGGTGACAGTAGATGTGGTGAGAAGTGATTGGATTCTGGATATGTTTTGGAGGCATAGCCAAGAGAAATAGTCTGATGGGGTGAGCATAGTGTGTAGGAAAAGAGGGGAATCAAGAAAGACTCCCAAAGTTTTTGGCCTGAGTAACTAAAAGGATGGAGTTGTCATTAACAGGAGATTCTGCAGCGTACGTTTCAAGGGAAGCACTAGGGGGAGCTCCATTTTAGACATGAGAAAAGCATGAGAAGTCTTACATATATCATGTAGTGATGTCACATAGGCAGCTGGATTATAGCTCATGACTATATGTCATTTACTCCATATAGTAACCAGTAACCTCCAGAGTATGGAAGTTAGCAAAGAGAACTGGCTGGAGGTATAATTGGGGAATTGTCAGTTCATGGGTGCTATTTAAAGCTATAAGACTGCATGAGCTCACCAAAGGAATGAGTTAGACAATGTAGAAAAGAGGTATAAGGACAGACTCCTGGAGTACTCCAATGTCAAGAGAATGAAAAGCAACCAGCAAGGACCGAGAAGGGATAACCATCTAGGGAGGAGGAAAATGAGGAGTGTGGTACACTAGATGCCAAGGAGGAAAACATTTTAAGGAGGAAGAAGAGATCAGTGATACCAAATAATGCTGATAAGGTCAGATAAGATAACGACTGATAAATGACCACCAAGAAATAACATAAGAAAGTTCTAGCCAGAGCAATCAGGCAAGAAAAATAAATAAAAGGCATCTGGATAAGAAAAAAAACCAAGTCAAACTACCTCTCTTCACTGACACTGTGATTTTATTCTAAGTATAAAAAACCCTAAAGACTCCACCAAAAGGCTGCTAGAACTGATAAACGATTTTAGCAAGGTTTCAGTATACAAAATCCATGTACAAAAATCAGTAACTTTTCTATACGCCAATAGCATCCAGGCTGAGAGTCAAATCAAGAGCTCAATCCCATTTACAGTAGCCACAAATAAAACAAAATAGCTCGGGATATAGCTATCCCAGAGAGATGAAAGATCTCTACAAGGAAAACTATAAAATACTGCAGAAAGAAATCAGAGATGATACAAACAAATGGAAAAATATTCCATGCTCATGGATTAGAAGAAGCAATATCATTAAAGTGGCCATACTGCCCAAAGCAGTTTACAGGTTCAATGCTATTCCTATCCAACAAGCAACATCATTCTTCAAAGAATTAGAAAAAAACTATTCTAAAAATCATATGGAACCAAAGAAGAACCCGAAGAGTCAAAGCAATCCTAAGCAAAACACATAGCCAGAGGCATCACACTACCCAAGTTCAAACTATACTGTCAGGCTACAATAAAGAAAACAGCATGGCACTGGTACAAAAAACAGACATAGACCAATGAAATTGAATAGAAAGCTCAGAAATAAAGCCACATACCTACAATCATCTGATCTTCGACAAGTCCAACAAAAACAATTAATGGGGAAAAGACTCCCTATGCAATAAATGGTGCTGGGATAGCTGGCTAGCCATATGCAGAAGAATGAAATGGGACCCTTACCTTTCACCATATACAAAAGTTAATATGGATTAAGAATTTAATTATAAAACCTAAAACTATAAAAATTCTAGAGAAAAACCTAGGAAATACCATTCTCAGCATCAACCTGAGCAAAGAATTTTTGGCTAAGTCTCCAAAAGCAGTTGTAATAAGAATAAAAATTGACAAGTGGGATCTAATTAGAGAGCTTCTGCACAGCAAAAGAAACTACCAGCAGAGTAAATAAGACAATCTGCAGAATGGGAGACAATATTCATAAACTATGCATCTGACAAAGGTCTAATATCCAGAATCTATAAGGAACTTAATTCAAAGCAAAAACCAACCCCATCAAAAAAGCAGGCAAAGGACATTAACAGACATTTTTCAAAATAAGACATGCAAGCAGCCAACAAACATATGAAAAAATGCTTATCATCACTAATCATCAGAAATGCAAATCAAAACCACAATGAGATACTGTCTCACACCACTCAGAATGGCTGTTATTAAAAAGTCAGAAAACAGTAGATACTGGCAAAGTTGCAGATAAAAAGCAATGCTTATACACTGTGGAATACAGTTTGGAAATTTCTCCACTTAAAACAGAGCTACCATTAGGCCCAACTATCCCATTACTAGATATATACACAAAGGAAAATAGATAAAGATACATGCAGTTGTATGTTCATTGCCATGCCATTCACAGTAGCAAAGACATGGAATCAACCTAGGTGCCCATCAGTAGTGGTGGATTGGATAAAGAAAATGTGGTATATACACACCATGGAATACCACACAGCCCTAAAAGAGAATGAAATCATGCCCTTTGCAGCAATATGGATGGAGCCAGAGGCCATTAACCTAAACAAATTAATGTCGGAACAGAAAACTACATAGCACATGTTCTCACTTATAAGTGGGATCTAAACATTGAGCACATGTGGACATAAACATGGGAACAGTAGACGTTGTGGACTACTAGAGGGGGGCGACGCAGGTTCAAGAACAAACTACCTATTGGGTACCATGCTCACTACCTGATTGCAGTATACCCATGTAACAAACCTGCACATGGCCCCCTGTATCTGAAAATTAAATTTTAAAATGAAAAAAAAAAAAAAACTGAAGTATATAAGCTACTTAATAAGATGATGATAAAGGATAACATTTGTTGAGTTTTTCCAGTGTGATAAATACTGTATTGTGTGCTTTGTACAGTTACCTTTAATCTATAAAACATTCCTGTGTGATAGGGATTACAGTTCACAGATACCGGAAGCCAAGACCCAGAGGCATTAATACATTAAACGCAAATACCTAGGAAAATGTCCAAGGCCAGAATGCAAAACCAAGATTTAAAAGCCTTTATTCATTTCTCATATCATGCTTCCTGGACTTGTGTTGAAGCCACAGCTTTGCAAAAGGCTGATCAGTTGTCACTATTTTAGCTATGCCTTACATGCATGGTTGTATAGGAAAAGTTAAAACTACCTGAAATGCTTTATACGGCACCACAAATCTATATGATAAAAGGCAAAGATAGAGAAATTCAAGTTTGTTTTTTCTTATAGCCTGAATCCAAGAAGAGATCTTTGATTTATGGGACTTCCTTAAATAAGACCTTTTTTTCTGTTAACATTTTATGATATGAAAATATCAGTGATAACATTTATCTTACAGCAGAATAATATTTAGTTTTTGTATTTGTCTTTTAAAATGTTCCTAACAGGAACATCTGTTTTTAAAATAAATCAGAGGTGTACAAACTGGCAGTGATTGCTATGCTGTGCATGTGGATGTCCTAAATGTTTGATACTTGTGTTTACTAGTTTACAACCATCATCAAATTATCTAGTAACATGTGAGAGTATTTTAGAAATGGGGCTGCCTTATTTATCTAAAACAAACGATACTCTGTTAATTATCCTAGCAATTAGAAAATTACTTTTACCATTGCTTTGCCATTTGGTAGTTGAGATATAAATTTGGCATTGTGGTAACCATTCACTAGGTTTAGTCCTAGGGTATGTGGTTTTTTTGCTTTGGATCAGGAGACAGCATTTGGTAAATAGCAGTTGTAAATTTCTTTTTTCCCAAAGTTTGAAAAACCTCAGGGCTTTTAGTGGCATGAGTTTGCGCAAATCATCCTTTTTTTTTTTTTTCTCAATTTGTCTGTTCTTTTTCTCTTTGCAGTCTGCCATTTTCTCAAATTTATTGCATGCATTTTATTTATTTTTATGTGCCTTCTAGTGATGCTATATACGTTGCAGGATTAGCATTCACTTTGGAATGATGACTTGGAAAGTCTCACCCAGCTTGTTCTGCACTCACTCTTCCTGTGAATTCACCACTTTCGTAGCTCAGCTACTCCTACTTAGATGCTGCTGCCACTTTGCTGACAGTGTCATTATTTCTTTCTTGGATTAGTCCTGTGCCCTTCTGTTCAGGCCTTCCTGCCATAGAGTTTGCTCCCTCTCTTCAATTTTATTCTTCACGTAGTAACTAAAGTGATCTTTCCAAGACTCTAATCTTAAGTAATTTTCTGCTTCAAGTCTTTCGGTGATTTCTCATTATTCTTAGGCTCTCCCCAATCTCATACACTACACTTAGCCACTGAATTTTTCTTAAGTTTCTCAAATATACCTTGTCCACTGAATATTAACATGGATTCTTCACACAACCTGGAATAAAGTTTCTTATTCTTTTGCCTCAGGGATTTTGTTTATCCAAAGTCTCAGTCGGAAAGCATTTCTTCTGAGAATCTTCCCTGACCCCGTTTCCCTCTGCTTGCCTCTAGAGTGGTTTAGACCAGCATCCTCCAGCCTTCCTGGGTGTCCTGGACTCCCCTTCCACAGGATTTGTCCACATCCACAGCATTTATATTGTATTGCCTGCTTTCTCTAGTGACTTGACTTCTCAAGATGTAGACTTCTGTTTCCTCATCCTTTGCCCTTCTGAATAAAGAATTCATTTACATGCATTTCCTTAAGAGACTCACACTTGGTGTGATTTTGAGGAAGAAGAAGATCCATAAGTGCAAAATACTGATTCACTTTCCTTGTTTTCAGTGCTATCCCTAGCACTTAACATGGTGTCAGATACGTGGTAGAAATTCACATATTTTAGGTGAATGCTAGTGATGACCAGATTTTTGTTTTAGCCTTAACCTCCTCTGAATTCTAGTGCCATATGTGTAAGTCTCTCTCTGACATTACCACTGGGGTATCATCTAGGCACTTTAAATTCAGTAAACCCAGACCTTACATTATTTCCCTCTGGGCTCTCCTCCTTTCCCCTCCACTCCTTTCTTTTGCTTTTGTTCTTCTGTCATTGGCATTTCCAAACTGGAAACTACTCTCTCTCTCACTAGCTAGATAGTCATTTGTCAGAGGCTATCAATTCTGCTTCCTAATAGTTTTTGAAAACTTACCCTTCAACTCCATTTTTTCACAGCTACTTTATTTCAGACTTCCTGTCACTTTCTACCTTAATTACAGAGCCTGCTAATTTATTTGAGTTATACAAATTTCAGTCATTTAAAAACGAAATATATTACTGTTTTCAAAGCATTGTAAATCTTACAATTAAATGATGTTTTTAATCTGAAAACTAGTTAAATTTTTCCTATGTTTTGCCCTTTTAAATAAACTGTAGGTTTTCATATCTATTCATTCATTTGGGAACTTTTGTTCATTTTTAGGAATAAGAAATAAAAGTTATTGAATCAACTTTATACCAAGAAAGTTATGTAAAAGATAATATGAAAATGGAGCATCTTTTTGTTCATAAGCAACAAGGATGTGACCCTTTTTATGTAATATTAAATATTAGCTATGTGCTATACCAGCTTGCTGACTGACTTACCGACCAGTCCTCGAAAGCAGTCCTTGTCTGTGGAGGAAGTTTTCAAAGTCCAATTCAGTCATGAAAGTGGTCCAAGATAGAGTAAGAGGGACTAGATTTACCTTGCTTCCTGAAAGTCTGAGAATAGACAAAATGTATGAAACTGGTTTTCAGACGTTGAGCATCAGGCAGTACATGGTACTTATCCCTGAGAGAGGGTAACAACTCCAGCTTACTGCCTCCAAAAAATTTCCAGGCCTTAACACAAGGAAGGGAAAACCAGGAGGAACCTCATGGTCTCCCTGAGTTGAGGAGATGAAATTGGGAGTTTGGGGAGACTAAGGTGGAAGGAATTAGCAAGTCAGTGGGCCTGGAAAGGGAGATCCACACAGGGTCCCCTTACAGTGTTCAGATCAGTATCCATTAATACGTGGGTGAGGAAACTGCTTGAGGCTAGTAAAAGAACCACATAGAAAGATGAGAGGTGACAAGCCTAGAAACTCACACAGAGTCTGTAATAGTTTCTGTTGCCACCAGCCAGAGTAAAAAGCCCTCATAATTCACTGGATGTCATCAAAGGACAATCCTCAGTAGTGGGGGAAAATCTGTCCTACACTAAAGGCTGCTCTGGCCCTGCCTACCAAAGCCTAGAAGCAGGCCTTGAAATTAACCTAATATTTGTGTAATTGAAGTCCCTAGTGGGAATAATTCCCTAGTGAGAGGGAGCAGGAAAACATTTGATGAAATCATAGCTAAAAATTTTCCAAGTTTGGTGAAAACTATATAGGTCTAAGAAGCACAGCAAACTCCAGCTGTGGGCATGCATGCGTGTGCACGCGCGTGTGCGCGCACACACACACGAAGAAAACTATACCAAGGCACGTCATAATCAAATTGCTTAAAGTCAGTGAAATATTAACGTAGAGAAAATATTAGCATATCCGGTGTGGGGGGGGGGAACACATGTACAAAGGAGCAAAGATAAGGATAACAGATTTCTAGTCTTGAAACAAAGCAAGACAGAGGACAGTGGTACAACATCCTTAAAATATTAAATGAAGGAAAAAAGTTAACTTCATTATCCAGCAGAAGGTATTTTTCTAAAATGAGGGTGAAATAAGAGTCGTGAAAGGAAGTTGATACTCCCTGATGGTGTCATTTGCAGTAACATTTGACATGGATCTCAAAGCAGAAACTTAACTGGACATGTTTGATGATACAGAAATTTTAATTGCCTATTTTTATATGGCATTTTACATTTTAAAAAAGCATGGTGGCTCACGCCTATAATCCCAGCACTTTGGGAGGTGGAGGCGGGTGGATCACTTTGAGGTCAGGAGTTCCAGACCAGCCTGGCCAACATGGTGAAACCCCGTCTCAACTGAAAATACAAAAATTAGCTGGGTATGGTGGTGCATGCCTGTAATCCCAAGTACTGGGGAGGCTGAGACAGGAGAATCACTTGAACCTGGGAGGCAGAGGTTGCAGTGAGCCGAGATCGAGCCACTGCACTCCAGCCTGGGCAACAGAGCGAGATTCCATCTAAAACAAGCAAGCAAACAAACAAAAATGTGTTTCTGTATGAGAGAAAACTTTACAATAGTTTTCCCTTATCCTTGGGGGATACATTTCGAGAGCCCGGTAGATGCCTGAAGCCTCGGATAATACCAAACCCTATATGTGGTTTATTGATCTCATAACTGAGATGGCTACTAAGTGACTAATATGTAGCATCTTCATTGTGGATATGCTGGAGGAAGGGATGATTCCCATCCAAGGTGGGAGGAAGTAGGCAGATTTCATCAGGCTACTTAGGATAGTGCCCAGCTTAAAACTTACGAATTGTTTGTTTCTGGAATTCCCCACTTAATATTTTCAGACTAAAATTAACCACAGGTAAGTGAAATTGTACTGTATTTTCACAGGTTTTTCAGGTAGCGAGGATGAGTGATTTTATCTCCATTTTATGCATGAAGGAGCTGAGACACACGAGTAGCATGACTTTCAGTGGGTTGCATAAGATCCAGGAATGTAATCAGGTTTCCTGACTTCCTGTTGAGGACTCTTCTCATCTGAATGGTCTCCTCATTGATAGCTGTGCATTGCTCAAAATATTTTCTAAACTTAGAGACTGACAGAATATGTAAAATGTATGAAATATCTCAAAAGCTATAATAGATAGTACAATATTTAGTAATTCTTTTGTATCTTCACATTTGGAATAGGTGAAGAAAATAAATTAAAAATCTTATTAAATCCCAAGACCCCAAATAGAAGACAGGAAAAATGAAAGAGAATGTATTGAAGTATATTAAAGCCTGTATGAAAAACTCATTATGGTATTTAAACTTTAAATTAGCAAAGGTGAAAAATTGCTATGGTTGCAGAGAAGTTTTTAATTAAAATGAAGTTATTTCTGATTCTTTAAAAAAAGGTGAGGAGAAGTTTGATTATTTTAATTACCACATTAAATTTTAGCAGAGAACCTTCTAATAACTTGACTCAAAATACAATGTGGCAGAAATTAGCTGGGAAGAAACTATTCCTCTCTTGTATTTATACTGTGTATATGGTACATAAAATAGAAGAATTAAATGCTACCTTGGTATATTTCATTGCACCCAGTATAGCAAATTAGTTTTGGCCATTACTAGCAGCCATACAGAATGAATAAGGCCCATTGTCCTTTTTGTTTCCACTGAAGTTTGTTCAAATTGTTCTTTAGGGATGTTTTTCAATCTTTCCTATTAAATAAATTTCAAGAGGTTGATCTTTAAAGTTTTATAGTAGAATTGGGATTTAAAAATTAGAACTTGAAAGGAGGACAGGATTTAAGTAGGATAAGGCATAGTTAATAGGAAGCATGAGCCCTGGTGTGTCTTCTCAGAACAGTGAGAATGTTTCATGTTGGAAAGAAACAGGAAATCATGTATAATAGGTAGGGTAAGGTTTGATTACTGATGGCCTTAAAAAGCAAGTTAGGGAAATAGGTGGATGTCACTAACGTTACTATTGACTCCTGAGGACAGTGAATTACCTCTCATTAAGTTATGAAATGTGAATTTTTGACATTTCAGCGCAGTATTTTTGTGTCAGCTTTCATTGTGTTTAAATCTGAAATGGCAAAGCAAGGATTTTTTTTTTTTTTTTTTTACCTGAAAAGGGGATGTGTTTTTCTTTTCTAGTCAACTCCTTTACATCTAGCAGCGGGCTACAACAGAGTTCGAATAGTTCAGCTTCTTCTTCAGCATGGTGCTGATGTTCATGCAAAAGACAAAGGGTAGGTCTATCAGTTTACTTCCTTTCAATGCTTTGTTTTTGTCTGATACTCCGAACTTTTAAAACACTAGACAAAGTCATATGTCCCATTTGTTACGGCTTATATAACATTTTAAGAATGTTCACAACTCTGATTTCAGGCTTTATTTTCATGTACCTACTTAATTAAGGATATTTCTCATAATAATTTCCCAAATCAATTTAATTTTATCACAGTTCCATTACTTGAAGTTGAAATTGTGTCTCAATTGCAGTTACTGTTTTTCAACTCTTTAATTGCATTTTAGAAAAATAAAACAAATTGAAAATTATGAAAATCCAGTAGCATAGCTATCAGATTCAACTGATAGTAAAGGATCACCCTTTATTGATAAACCAAAATCATAAGTATACAATATCAAATATTTTTTTCTGATGAAATCTTGGACATCTAAACTGAGAAAACCTAGAAGGTTGATGTGAGGGGATATGAGTGGTAACCAAGAAAGCAGTTATGTCACTTATTTTACCAATAGGTGAATTTTTGAAAACTGTATCAGTTTCCTGTAAAGTCTCCAGGGATGTGTGAACATTGGGTTTGCTATCCTATGTGTTGGACTAACATTTCTCATTGCCCCACTTTAAGATCTAAAAGATAGTTGACCTACTGGCCAGGTAAGGTAGATGATGTTACAGTCTTGTGATGGACAGCAGAAAGAAGGGATGCCCTAGAGGAGAGTTTCTTTCACTTTGCCCCTCCCCAAGTTAAGAAACATAAAAATGAACTCAGTACTTGAGACACTTATCAGAAGAATTCATCCATTTCATATCTGCTTTTTCTGGTGCTGCTCTCTTGCCTGCACCAGGTTTTGTGCCATATGTGGATGGTGTCCCAGTAGTATAGGGGCATAAATGCCTGATGCTCTTGTACGTCTCTATTTCCTTGTGCATGTCTGAAAACAGATGGGTGTACAATAGGTGAGTCATCAAGAGACGTACACCACAAAAAAAGGGATTTTTTTGGCTTACTTAGAATAGTTTGATATGCAAGTTATAATAGTTTGGATATTTGATTATTTTGCTAGAAATTACCATAAAAGTGAATTAAAATGGTGGAATATTTCAGTTCACTACCAATTAACATTTATTTCTTGTAAATACTTAATATATAATACGTGTATTTGTCAATTAGCATATGATCTTCCTTTCGCTAAAATGTTCTTCTATTTGGTATTTTTTTCATTATCTTCAAGGATTACATACAAAAAACAAGATAAATACAAAAGGTGTAAACATAAGCTATGCTTTGAATTACTTTATTATTTTATTAAATACTTTAAAATATTTTAAAATATAATTGTATTGGGATTTATTGGATTTTATTTATTTCTTAGTACTTCATGGATAAATAAGTTGTTTGAAATTTAAGTATTTTAATTTGCCTTTTTTCATTTAGTGGACTTGTGCCTCTTCATAATGCATGTTCATATGGACATTATGAAGTCACAGAACTGCTATTAAAGGTAAGAGAAATCCAGAACATTGAGCATCATTTGCTTTTTTTTTCTTTAACTTGTCATTACTTTCCATACTTTTGGCCTCATGAAAGTTTTTTTAGTTTTTTGGGGTTTTTTGTTTGTTTGTTTTGAGGCAGGGTCTTGCCCTGTCACCCAGGCTGGAGTGCAGTGGCACAGTCACAGCTCACTGCAACCTCAACCTCCCAAGTTCAAGTGATCCTCCCACCTCAACCTCCCCAGTAGCTGGGATTACAGGGGTGTGCTGCCACGCACAGCTAATTTTTATGTTTTTTGTAGAGACGAGATTTCGCCATGTTGCCCAGTCTTGTTTTTTCAGATTTTAAGAGAATAAGTTTTAAAAAATATTACCATTGCCTTAACAATTTTAAAACATTGAATTTAATGTCAGCTGTTTTTGAAAGGTGATATTAAAGAAATTAAAACACTTATTTGAAAAAGTTATAACTGAAATTTACAGAGAAATAAACGTCTTTTGAGTTTTACTTGATCCAGCGAAATGATTACTGATCTAAAATGTTTTTTTCTCAATTCAGCATGGAGCTTGTGTTAATGCCATGGATCTCTGGCAGTTTACTCCACTGCATGAGGCTGCTTCCAAGAATCGTGTAGAAGTCTGCTCTTTGTTACTTAGCCATGGCGCTGATCCTACGTTAGTCAACTGCCATGGCAAAAGTGCTGTGGATATGGCTCCAACTCCAGAGCTCAGGGAGAGATTGACTTGTACGTATTTATATCCCGAAATCATTATCGCATGTTATAAATTAGAATCTTTAATTTCTGTTGAGTTTTATCTAACTTAAGTAATAACCTTCCATTCTTACAAGCGTACTAATTCATAATCCTCATTTCTAATTGTATACTTTTCTTCATTAATTCCATGGGAATATTACATACAAACACTTTTTGTATATATTTTGTTTATTCGAGACTAGTTTTAATTCATACGTTGAGGCTCCTTTTTTGGTTTTTTGAAGGCTAATGAGGATGAGTCAATCAGCATCCATTTCTTGGATACTTACAATGTGGCAGGCACTAGAAATATAGCAGTGTACAAAGCATTAAAAAGCTCTGAGCTTCTGGGGCTTACATGCTTGTGCTGTTGATAGTGACAGGTATCTAGCATTATTGAACCCTCTTCTGGGGCTTACATTCTTGTGCCATTGATAGTAATAGGTATCTAGCATTATTGAACCCTCACTATTGCCCGAGCCCTGCAAAGTTGCATAATCATATTTTTATTTGCCATGTGTGTTATGACCCAAGTGTAATCACTTGCCCATATCTAAGTGAGATCTTTAAAATAATTTGATTGAGGTCATCTTCTGAATATATTACCAATATATACATGCAAATGTTTTTTGAATAAACTTTTGTTTTAGCATAGTTTAAGATATACAGAAAGTGTATGAAGATAGTACCCAGTTCTCATATACTCCACACCCAGTTTCCCTATTATTAACATTTTTCTTTAATATAGTACATTTGTCACAATTAATAAACCAGTATTGATACAGTATTAACTAAAGGCCATACTCTATTCACATTTCCTTAGTTTTTGCCTAAAGTCCTTTTTCTACTCTAGAATCTCATTCAGGATTCTGAATACTTCAGGATACCACATATATATGGTTTCACATCAGATTTAATTTCACATCAGACATTTAATTCTACATGTGGGCATTTCAGGTTTAAATTAAGCTAGGTGTCACCTACCTCATTTTTAACTTATCCTGTGGTCTATATTCTGTCTTACATCCAGGATTCCAAGATGATTACACCTGAAAAAAATCTTTGCTAAGTTATCTCTTAAGGAAAAGGATAGTCAAAATGATGCTAGCATTATTTATGTGTAAACAAGTTTTAAACTAGTTTATATTAAAACAGAAACAGTTCCCTGCAATTTTGATCATGTTTAAGTGGAAGTGTGAACTTACTTTGGTATTCAAATAGGTGACATCTACTAGATTACAGGCCAACACAAACCAGATTGTAACTGGGCAGATGTCCTTGTAATGAATTCTTTCAGAAGTTCGTTTACTCGCTCCCACCCAGGTGTCTCTTGACATATGTTATTTTGCCATTACATAGTTTGCTTTTCTGTTTGTATGTTCTATCTTCCTAGTGAAATTTTGACTCTTACACCTTTGGTTTTATTTTTCTTTGTCTTAGCCCCTGTGCGATTCCTTTTTACCTAATAAAAAAAAAATGTGTGATGCTATTTATATTTGGGCCTTTATCTACCTACCTGTAATCTAACACAGTGCATGGCGTATAGTATGTGCCCAACAAGCTTACTGACCTTGAATTTGACTCAACTCAAAGTGTATTAATTTATCTTTTTCTGATTTCCTTTCTTAGATTAGACACTGGCTCAGCTTTATTCTTATGTCATCATTTGATTTTTTTCAGCCATTTTGTAAATTATGAGTATTATTAGAAGTTTTTACATTGTATTTTACTGATCTTATTCCAGTGAAGACATTAAAATTTAACCTAAATTTTTAGTTTAATGAAGGGAGCAGTTACCTGCTTAGAGTTCTTTCCAGCTTTCTCAGTATCCCCTTCGTTTTGATAACTAAGATTCTACCAAGGAATTGTGTGAAGAAAAGGATTTGACAAAATCGGGCCTCCTCTAACTGCAGTTTTCATTATCATGTCTACTGCTTTTTATTAGGCATTCACAATTACATATTTCTTTTAAAGAAGAATATACAAGAAACAAAGAAAAACAGTATTTTCATTATGCCCATAGTTATAGTTGTAACATTTTATTACACACATTTTTTTCTGTTACTTCTTGTCTTTTTTTTTTTTTTTTCCTTTTTCTTATGAGACGGGGTTTAGCTCTGTTGCCCAGGCTGGAGTGCAGTGGTGCAGTTATGGCTCACTGAGACTCTACCTGCAGGGCTCAGTTGATCCTCCCAGCTCAGCCTCTCTAGTAGCTGGTACTACAGGTGCATGCCACCATGTCCAGCTAATTTTTTTTTTTTTTGTATGTTTTGTAGAGACGGGGTTTCACCATGTTACCCCAGGCTGGCCTCAAACTCCTGGGCCCAAGCCATCAGGCCGCCCTGGCCTCCCAAATCCTCAGGTGGGATTACAGGCGTAAGCCACTGCTCCTGACCTCTTGTCTATTTTTTAACTGGTTGTTTTTATGAAGCCACATGAACCAGATAGTTTGGGTTTTGTTCTTGTTTCAAAATACATTTAGAGATAAAAGCTTTTATGTATTTTATAAATATTAGTATTCAGGGTAAATTTGAGTAATTTACAGTTTTACCACCTTACTTAACTTTCTTGAAGTTTTTTAAACAGACCTTTATGTAACCTTTTGCATTTAGAAATTTAGAAGGACAACTATATAGCTGATAATTTTTTTTATTCTCTAGGATTTTTTTAATATTAAGTATTTCTCAATGAAGTATTTTAAATTTGAAAATCAATTTGGACAGAAATCTTTACTTTTTTTCTAAAGAGCAGAGACAAGAAATATTTTACTTATTGTTATTTGAGAAAATATCATACTGTTTACTTGTATTATTGCATCATCATTTTTAAATTTTCCTAGTACTGCAGTCTATTGTTTATGTTTTTGTAAATTTGCTCATTTTTTTCTGAGCCACCTTTTCTGAGCATAAAGGAGTACATAACTGAAAAGGTAGAAATGCCCTTATCACTTTATATTCATACAATATTTGTTATTAGCAAAAAGGCCAGTATGATTTGCACTAAGTTTACGTTTCTCTAGACTGTTGACCCCAGCCAAACTATACATTTTGCCAGACATCAGTTCTCAGAACCCCACCTTCCTCTGTAGTGGTCTGACCCCTGCTTCTTAATATATATCACAGTTTATAATTCTCTCACTCCATGGGTCCCACATTTTATCATTTCAATGAAAATCTACAGTCTTGTTATTTGAATCTACTGGCTTACTTTCATCTCATTTGACCTTAGTTTTTTGTTTCTGAAGTTTCAGAGTCCTTACTTTCAGCAATCTAGCAGTGATAAAGAACCTCTAAAGAAGAAGTTATATAAAAATGTTATTTTCCTGACCCTGCAATGACTTATTTTATAAATATTCAGCATTCATGCCTTATCGCATATTATAAATTACCTACCATATACCAAGCACTGTGCTAGGTGATGAGATTAGCATAGCTGATATGACAGTATATGTCCTATGATGAGGCTAAATGCAAATGCTGTGGACTGCTTAAGAAGGAATGCTAACCCAATACTGGAAAAGGTCCGGAAGGCTCACCCAGAGTATCTAAACTGAGACCTTGAATGATGAGTAGTAGTGAGGCATGTATGTGCACGTGTGTCTGTGTATGTGTTTTCTCTGTGTCTCTTGAGAGAGGGGGCGAATATGATGGGTCCCTGGGTCCCTCAGAGGAGAGGAGAGAAGAGAAAGGAAAAAAGGCAAAATTACAGTACCATGCAGATTCAAAGACCTGGATGTGAGAGGGTCTGAAATTGTTGTGTAATGTATTAGGTCATACCTTATTTGTATCTTTAAACAGTTCCAGCATTTTGTTAATAAGTGGGCATATCAAAATGCAAGTAAAGTTTGTCAAAGATAAAACAAGACATTTTTAATAAGAATATTGGATTCTCATTCATGCAATTAATTTAGATACAGCTTTTCAAAAAAATCTCTCACCTGCTTATGAAAATAATAAGCTATTAATTGTTCTTTGAAAAATGTTCAAGTTCTGCTTTTCTCCCGTATTTTAAGTCCTTTCCTTTTCTGTGTCAAGACCTAATCACCATTAATATTTTGGTGAATATTTCTGTAAATGTTTTCTACACCATTACTTATGGTGTACTTATGTTGGCAATAGTAGTAGCAAGAAATACAAATAAATACAAAAAAATGCATCAGCTTGTCCTTTCCTTTTTGAATTTTCATGTACCACTGTATACTTTCATGTCAGTGTATGTAGACCTATCTCTTGTTTAAGAGCTAGAAACTGTTACAGCATACGTGCGCACAGATTATTTAACTGGTTTCCTTTTGGTGGACATTTAGGTTTCCTGTTTCAAAATTTTGCTGCAATAAGTATCTTTATAGGTGTATCTTTATGACTCTGAGAGTGTGAAACAGTCTTATTTCAGAGCATTAATACTTAACAATTTTTCATTAATCTACATCCTCTTTTGCATTTTTATCATCATATTGTCACATTGCTGGTATTGCTAAAATAGAGAAATTCATAAAATAATAATATTCCTACTTATTTATAATCATGCTGAAGATTTTTATACATTTTAAATCTTTTTTTATGTCAACCATTGTTTCATTGACAGATGAATTTAAAGGTCATTCTTTACTACAAGCAGCCAGAGAAGCAGACTTAGCTAAAGTTAAAAAAACACTTGCTCTGGAAATCATTAATTTCAAACAACCACAGTCTCATGAAACAGCACTGGTAAGATTTTATTGTTAATCTGTTCCCTGGGTCTGAAATAATGTAAGCACAAAATATGATTTTCATTTCAGAAACCTTAAAGTAACTTTAGTATCTGAAATGCCAGGAATTTGCATTTTAATTTTGGTTGCATTGATTTTTAAACTTAGTTTGGGGGATGATTCTTTTCATGGGTGAGAGAATTGACATTTGCTCAACCGCGATTTGGAAATTGTTTTACCTTTGTCTTCCCAACCTCATTATAACAAATCCACTTTTGTGGCCAGTGCTTTCATAAAATACAAGATACGATTTTCCAATAGAATTATTTTCCTTGTGTTTGCTAGATGAATACTAGATTTCCTTCCGTAGAAGATTAAAGTATATTTTCAGATACTTGCATTATCTTTTTGAGTAATTGTATTCAAAGTATTGATTATATTCATGGTAGAAAATTGGCAAGATCATGAATTTTTTGTTTGATGCTATGCAAATTATTCTTAAAACTATCCATGTTTTCTTCAAATGCACTTTCAGAAAGATTTATTTTCTTTGTCATTGACACATTAAGGCTTAGCTAGAGGGTGGTTAGTGATTGCTCCTAAATTCAGAATTTAAGCATATGTGATGCCTGCATCACACACCTTAAGTACACCTAATTAATATTCTTACATATATTTGACCCAAAAGGTCAAACCTTAGTCAGTGTCTGCATAAAACAACATTAAAAGATTGACCAAACCTAAATAGGCTAACTATAGATACACTTAAATACATGTCTCTCAAAGTAGGGTTGAGATAGATTCAAGCTACACGGTGTTACGCTAGGAGATACTCAGAGCCACGGAATAAACCTGACCCACTTTTTTGGGGTATTCATTTTATTTAGTTGTAAGTAGTTTTTTTATTTTTAAATTTTAATACAAATATTAAAATGAAGCAGAATAAAAAAGTTATATAAATATTATGATAAAACATAAAATTTCTGAGAATATTTCTTTCTCTAAACCTCTTCAGTTATATCATTTTCTTGCTTATCCTTGGGCGTATAAACTTCTCCTGTAGTAGTGGGATACCTCTGTAGAAGACCTTGAGAAATACTGACTTGTGTGGCTGATAGCCTAATGAAAGATTGAGTAACTTAGTTATAGATTTCTGCAGCTTTGAAGAGGCATATGTATTATGTTGCTTTCCATGGAATATATAGTAAATATTTATTTATTGGCTAAGCCAAAAGAAGTAAGATCTCTCTTAATGTTTAACTAAGAGCATAATTTCACCTTGGGTTAAACGCTTATGTTTTGTATTTCCACTATACATAGAAAGAATACGGATCATCTCTGTGATGTAAAACGTATACATATGTTCTGATACACTGAGATAACAGTGTTTTAATGGTCAGCAGATGCTGTTCAATTCCAAGAGCTACTGTACATATAGAAGTGTATTTTATTAACTTGGTTTTGTTTACCTTATAGCACTGTGCTGTGGCCTCTCTGCATCCCAAACGAAAACAAGTGACAGAATTGTTACTTAGAAAAGGAGCAAATGTTAATGAAAAAAATAAAGAGTAAGTATAATTGCAGAAAGAGTTGTTCAGTTTCTATAAAGGAAATGCAATAAAAGAGAGACAATTACCTTTCCTTTTCTCTTTTCTGTAGTTTCATGACTCCCCTGCATGTTGCAGCAGAAAGAGCCCATAATGATGTCATGGAAGTTCTGCATAAGCATGGTGCCAAGGTGAGGCACACACCTGAGCAGAGTGCCAGCCTCTGCACTGAGCAGCCAGCTGCTCTTAACACTGCTTCTCTCTCTCCGATTTTTCTGAAGAAACTAATTTTATAAAGGACTATTAGTTTGTACTTAAATTCATAGATTCTCCTATAAAGCTGATTTAAATCTTGTTTCTAATAAAAAGTTACCTGTTTCTTGATCCTTTAATGTCACCCTTCTATAAAGCAATAAAATGTAGCTACAGTCATTTGAGATAGATTTCAGCTTTACACTATTTTCAGTTAATACCATATTGATATATTTTGATAGTCACCATTTGAATAATCGTTTATCAGAAAATAAATTTTGTAAATGATAGCATCAGAATAGCTCTACTTATTCTAAAAAACATTTGTGGCTGGGCGTGGTGGCTCGTGCCTGTAATCCCAGCACTTTGGGAGGCCAAGGCGGGTGGATCACGAGATCAGGAGATAAGACCATCCTGGCTAACATGGTGAAACCCCATCTTTACTAAAAATACAAAAACTTAGCCAGGCATGGTGGCGGGCACCTGTAGTCCCGGCTGTTTGGGAGGCTGAGGGAGTTGAATGGCATGAACCTGTGAGGTGGAACTTGCAGGGAGCCGAGATCGCTCCACTGCACTCCAGCCTGGGCAACAGAACGAGACTCCATCTCAAAAAAAAAAAAATATTGTATGCTTTCAAATTTGTAATGATAATTTTCTCACCCTCTACACTAAAGAAATATGACATATTTAATAATTTTTATTGGCATTTTCTGAATGGTATAGTCTGAAACTTTGTCAAGCACTTAAGAGAGGAAGAAGCAAACTGGTTGTTTTTTAGAGGTAACTTGAAATTGTAGACTTTTTCATGCTCAAGAATGTATATTTCAAAACTGTAGTCTCCAAAATAGGGTACAGACTCCCTATGGAGCATACAAGATGCCCTATTGGAAAAATCCTAGCATTTCAATTTATAATATTTTTATTTAAGAATAAGGAAATTAATATTTACCAATATTGAATACAAAGATGATGCCAGCACTCTCACTAGGTCCATGTGTCAGCCAGTCTGACTCATGTCAGATATCAAGGGTTCCTGGAGAAGAGTGGGACTTGTTAGTATCGAGGGACTGACAGTGGCAAACTCACTCATTTGTTCCCTTTCAGCGTATTTTGGCATAGTGGACTTTACATGTGTCCAAATGAGTTGAATTTATGGATATTATCCTAAATGGTAGAACTTTTATAAATATCATACTTGATCAGAGAAGTGACCCTGACAAGGGACGCAGGGAATGTGACCCTGACACGCTTTTATAGCATAAAAAGGTGGTCTGGTGATTTTGTGAAGTAGTATTTTAAGGCGTTGTCATAGTTGTGCTCTTTTTAATGAAAATAAAAGGGTTCAAAATTTGCTAATAGTTCTCTGAGGACAAGTGACCATGACTTGTATGTAGATACCCTTTAAAAATGAAACATAATTAGATCCTTAAAGGTAAAAGTTGCACACTTTAGGTGAATGATAAAGTCACTGCTTTTTTAAAAGAAACTTTAAAAAATGAAGAGAACATTTTGAAAACAGATTTTTAGAAAATGTTCACTGTTCTGTGACTTTGCTGAAAAATGATATAAATGAATCACCCAGCTGTCATATCTACATAATTTAAAAACACAAAAACAGAATTTTCTAACCTGTTCAAAAGTCTTCCTTAATTTGGGTTTAGGGTAGATTTTGAATCTATTCAAAACATTGTAAGGCAACACTTCCTAATAACTTTGCAAGAACATCAGTAAAGATGGAATTTTACTACAGAATTTCAATGAAAACCTTAGCATAATTAGTAAATTACATTAAAAATAAACATTGAGTAGGCATAGTTAATAATGCATTTATTTCATTGGCTCCATATATCTGTATGAAATCTTTTCAACTAATACAGCCATTCAAACTAATTATCAAAAATGAACTTAGAGCCATGTGTGGTGGCCTGTAATCACTCCTGTAATCCCAGAGCTTTAGGAGGCAAAGGCAGGAGGATTGCTTGAGGCCAGGAGTTCGACACCAGCCTAGGCAACAGAGCAAGACACTACCTCTACAACAAAGTAAAAAATTAGCCAGTTGTGGTGGTGTGCACCTATAGTCCTAGCCACTTGGGAGGCTGAGGCAGGAGGATCACTTGATTCCAGGAGTTTGAGGTTGCAGTGAGATATGATCATACCATTGCACTTCAGCCTGGGCAACAGAGCAAGACTCTCTCTCTAAAGAAAAGAAAAATAAAATGAACCTAAAATTAAACCCTCAAATTCCTAATGTCACAATTTTTATAATTTTTTTTAAATGTTTAAACTATAGTCAGTGGTTATTTTCTAGCATTAGTAATTAAAATATGTTTTGGATGGGCGCCGTAGCCTATGCCTTAATCCCAGCACTTTGGGAGGCCGAGACAGGAGGATCGCTTGAGCCCAGGATTTTGAGACCAGCTGGGCAACATAGGCCGACCCTGTCTCTCCAAATAATAAAAAAAAATTAGCCAAATATGGTGGCGCATGCCTGTAGTCTCAGCCACTCAGGAGGCTGAGGTGGGAAAATCACTTGAGCCTGGGAGGTCAAGGCTGCAGTGAGCTGTGATCATGCCACTACATTCTAGCCTGGGTGACAAAGCAGTACTGTATCTCAAAAAATAATAATCATAAAATCTTTTTAAATTTTTAATTACTTCATCTCTTTCTCATCCTTCATAAATTCTCTTTGTATAAGTTTTATAATAGTATAGCACTTCTTGGTTATAATTTACAAAGAAATTCATATACATATATTAAGTGTTCTCAAAACTTTTTTACCTGGAGGGTGTGTGATTTAAAAATTTGGATATCACTGCTTTGTTTTTAATTTATGAAATCAAGACAAAGTGGGATAAAAGGGAATAGAGTTCTACAGATATATTACCTATTTTGTAGGAATGACTACTGCATTATTATATAAGTAACATCTTGTTGCTCTTTCGAGCAGAAAATACTAAGCTAAGTGAACTTTCTGCTGCACTTAACGAGTTTTGTACATTTATCATTGACCTGTTTTTGTAAATAGCTAATGACATTTATAATGCTCCTGAAAAATTAGGAATAATGCCCTTCATTTTGGGAAAATAGTATCTATTTATTGTCTCCCATCAGGCATTTTATTTTATAAAGGTTCAATGAAAAATAACATTATTTTATGACTTGTTTTAGTCAGCCTTTCTCTAGGTCTGTGGTTCTCACTCGTTCTTTGCCCTTCATGTGCACAATGCATTTTCTTCAGTAACATCTTAGTTCATCAGTAGGGCATGAATAATTGTGAACATCCCTGTCAACGATGTAGAAGAACTTCTAGACTTGTGTATTCAACCTAGTCTTTCTACTATAGTTCAGCTACATTGATAACACTTGCTAGTGGGCACCTAAAAGAGAGGAAAGGTATATTTAATCAGAGTTATGAACCCATAGATACCAATTGCTATCAGTAGATATCAAATGCCGTAACACCTGCTATTTACTTTTTCCTCCATCTCAAGGCAGGATGTTGTTCCTCATGGTTGGTGTATCTGGTGATTAATGTGTTTGTAAAAAACTACCTGTAAGAAACTCATTTAGCTATTGTTGGGCTCCCATTTTTGCTTGTATAGTATTTCTTTCTGAGGAAATCATGGTTTCTGTATGATTTTCAGGCAACTCATGGTTTCCATCTGATTCTAGAAGCACCTTCTGAACAAGCAGCACTAGTTTTGAATTAGGATTCAGCCGTCTTCCACTGCTTTTGCCACCCTGCTGCCTTCCCCTACTCCTGATAAGTCAATTTCTCAGGCAAGGCAGAAGAATTTGGGATGAAGACCTAATTACCATTAAGTAATTTGTCTTACTTTGACAGAACTTAGTAATATTTTTATAAATCAAAACATTCTTTTGCCCAAAGCCTGGTAATACATACAAACTTCAGGTTTGCTGTTAAACTAAATGTATGCCATACATAACCTAGACAAGCATGCTTTTGAGTTTAGAATCCTCCACTTTCTAGTTTTGTGGCCTTGGACTAAATTTCCCTGAGTCTCAATTGACTAATCAGTGATATGTGAAGCAACCTCCCTACAGGTTTGTTTTTTTTTTTAATCAAATGAGCATATATATATAAATATGTAGTATAGTGCTTAACACACAGATAATGTTTTGGTTATTTGTGAATATGAGCATTTTTTTCCACATTTGTCTTTTCAAACATGTATGTACTGTGTATTTCCCTTTAATTATCTAAATTTTGTAAGACACATATCTAATCCCTTCATAATTGGATTTGATCCACTAACTCAATAAATACTGGCATGCAAAATAATCAAGGCTATACTAGACACTGTGGGAAAAACCAGTTTGAAAGTTAACGCAGTTACCAAACTTGACTTCAGTCCTGAATCAATTTAGCAGCATTAGTAATGAAGAAGGAAGAGAAAGATAAAAGCCACTTATGAAGGAATAATTGTATTACCTGGAAATGAATTGGGTGTTAGAGTGGACTTTGAAATGGTGGTGCAATTAATGGAAGTAAGAAAGCTACAGAGAAACACTGGTTTCCTATGCCTTGATAATGATTTTCTACTTGAAGTTGATATTATAGATATTATAGAAAAACATTTAATAAAACCAGCAGTTGGAAAGACAACATTAGAGTATAAAAGAGTTTAAGATTAGAAAGATCTACTGATAATTGACATAGTGATTCTATATTTTGGGAGTGAGTAGGGTCCCTGGTAGAGAAAGCATGGAAAGAAGAGAGTTAAGGAAAGATCCTTTGAGGATTGCCCATGTTTATGGAGCAGTGGTGGGAAGAGAAAGCTGGGAGTTCTATCACACTGTCTATGGAATACAGGGGGAGTATGAAGAAGGAGCAGGTGACCAGTGCCATAGAGAGAAATCAAGGCAGACTGGGGCATTTATTTAGACAGTTTTTATATGAGGGCTTTGGTAGCTTTTGAAGGAGAAATTCTAGGGAGATAGAAGTAGAGAGGTATATATATCAGTTAGGGTCTTGGCAATAAACTGCACACTTAAAGTGGGTAATTTGATGAAAGTTTAATAAAGGAATTATATACAAACATGTGGGCAAGGTTCAAGGAAAGCAGCAAGGCATGAGGTTGTACTAGCAGCAAAGGGGGAGGTATGATCATCTCTGGTCTGAAGGGACAAGGGAAAGGAGAGGTTCTTGGCACTGGAAGATGATAGCTATATGGAAAAGGCCACCTGGCAGCACCTATAGCCTTTGATCATAGGATGTATCTAATCTTACTCTTCATTGTCCTGCTGTCCTCTATCTCCTCCCAGTGCCCCCCATCTCCTCCCAGTGCCCATGGTCAAATTCATCAAAACAGTGAAGACCAAAAGAGTCTGTTGATGTGGTTCATAGAAGTGATTATCTCAGGACCCAGAGCAAGCTGGAGGATTACTGTGGATCTAGAGGGGGAAGGGGGCAATATTCAGCAAAACATTAGAAAACAAATTGCTAGTAAGGAAAGGAGAGTTATAAGAACATTTGAGCATTAACCAATTCATCTGAAAAAATCCTCATTTACTAGGAGTAAACTTTTGTACCTTAAAAAAAATCAATAATTTATTATCCTCTGCTTTTTGGGAGTACTATAGAGTCTAAATAGGAAAGACATGAAGATTTTATCCTTCATGTAGCAATTTTTTCTTTATTATGGTTAGTCTGCCCTAGCATTCTGCATTCTATCACTAGTGAATTGTCTGCTCTCATTATTAGCAAAACTTACGCCCCAACTGCATATGGTATTCAAGAAGTTTAATTCATAAATGCATTTTTTCATATATAAAGCAGAGCTATTTTGTCATTATGTGTATCTATTAAATACGTGAAACATGAAGGAATTTTTTGACAGTTCATGTTCGTGTATGTTAATTTGACAGATTTATTTACATTGTGTTTAAGAAGATATTATGACATAATAATTGACATTTGATAGGCTTATTTCTCACATTTAGAAGCAATCACGAGTCTTTGTTCACTTGGGGAAATGTGTCAGCCCATTATAAGAGTTTTATTAATGCTTTTCTAGAGGTAGATTGATAAGTAGATTATTAGCCCAAAGATGTTAAAGTACTTTTAAAGATACTATAGATCTTAAGTATCTTTTACAGTGCAAATAATACCTGAGGTTTCATCATACCAAAATAAAGTCCAAAGGGGCAAGTGTCCCAGAGACATTTTAGTTCTCAGTAACAAACCAATTCAATCTAGATTAAACACAAATGGAAATCTATTTTATACTAATATAAATGTATATTAATATAAATATGTTTATTACTTCTGTGAGAAACTCATATGGTTATCTCCCAGAAATAATATGTAAGAATTGTAGCTGAGATTCACAAAAGACCAGAACAAGGAATTTAGAAACTGTTAGGTACTTTGGCTGCCATTCTCTATGCCTCTCCCTCCCTGTTTCTCCCTTTCCCGACTTCTGTGTCTCTGTCGCTCCCTGTCTCTCTCTTTCTCTGAGGTTGCATGGTTTCTTTTCTCTGCCAGTGTTTGTTCATCTGCTTCATTCTTCTTTCTGCAGACTGGATTTTTCTGTATTATTTCTCTGTGGCCTAAATGTGGTCTTTTACAACCCATACTTTATGTGTCCTTGGCTTAGAAGTATACCACCTGCAGCTGATAGGGTCTGTCCCGTCTCGGGGATGAAAAAGGGATAATTATGAGTAAGACTCACTGTTGAGTACAGGCATTCATTGGATTGGCACCCTCTAGTCTAATCAGTTTTGCTCAGTTTCTTATTTCTTAAGGCACGTGAGCAAGATTAGTACCCCTTGAAACAAACAAAGATAATCTATGGTATTATAATATATATATATGTAAATCTTTTCAGGGAATTTGATTGTTTCTTTTAAATTTCCACACGAATGTGTACAAATAGTACACCCAAGTTCAGCTAGCAAATCGAAATCTAGTTCCATACTCTGTAGTGAGTTCACAACACATTAAAGGATTAAAAAACATTTCAAGTAAAATACTGATTACTATGTCAATATTCTATTTAACAATTAAAATTGTGTTTTGTCTCTTTCATTCCTCACAGGAAGTGCTTTAACTATGCATACCACCAATGATAATGATGAATACCTGTGAAACACCTGTAGAAACATTAGGATCAATTTAAATTATATTTTGATTACAGATAAAGCAAATTCATTTTCAATATTAAGCAATTCTATAAACACTGGCATTTACCCTTCTTCCTTAATTTCCAGCAAAAGAGGAATGCATTTTGGTTAGATAGAGAACATTTTAGTAGTTCCTAATGTTTGTTCAATATACAGAACAGTATGTCAGAGGTAGTATTTTTTATCACCAGTATTTATTAATTTGTTGCTCTTGTGAGTCATTCACTTACCAACCATTTTCAAATATCTGTTTATACAAGGCATGGTACTTACTGCTAGGAGGATATATAAAGTTTGAATTTGATCAATATCCTTCTCTTAAGGAACTTAAAATCTAATAATTGTCTAACACAGTCTATTTGACTACTATATGAACTGGAAAGTATTATATATAGTAAGAGAATATAGATCGATTTATATTCAGAGGAATAAACAGTTATTTCTATTGGTGGTGGCAGCCTGGGGAAGATTGGAGAAATTTCATGAAGAAAATAGAATTTCAGCTAGAAATGTTCAGGAATTAAATATATAAATATATATAGACAAAATACAAACAATACATTTTCAGTAAGGACTGAAAATCGGGGCAGTAAAGGGGTTTGTTTATTAAACAGTCAGAAGTCATGATTAGTTAGTCCAAAAGCTACAGAAAATGGAAACAATGAAAAGCAAGATCTTCGTATTCTCAGTTGGAGAGTTTGGACTTGGTTCTCATAATACTTGGAGAACCTGTCATTTGTTCTTCTATCACAGATATATTAATGCCTGTTAATTTTTTTAATTGTTCACTTTTACTTTCAATGTGTCATGGTTTGGGGAAAAAAATGCAATGTCACTCTAGCTAAAGAATACAGACTGTTGGCTGGGCGCGGTGGCTCACGCCTGTAATCCCAGCACTTTGGGAGGCCGAGGCGGGCGGATCACAAGGTCAGGAGATCGAGACCACAGTGAAACCCCGTCTCTACTAAAAATACAAAAATAAGTTAGCCGGGCGCCGTGGCGGCGCCTGTGGTCCCAGCTACTCAGGAGGCTGAGGCAGGAGAATGGCGGGAACCCGGGAGGCGGAGCTTGCAGTGAGCCGAGATCGCGCCACTGCACTCCAGCCTGGTGGACAGAGCGAGACTCTGTCTCAAAAAAAAAAAGAATACAGACTGTTTTCAACTCTCAGCTTACTTGAAATTGCTTTTACGTTGAGACAAACACATGTTCACAGTTAAAGGTGTAAGTACAGATGTCACAGAACAGTTTGTGATTAATTACCAAATGAGTGATGTAGACAATGATAGCTTTAAGTTTGGGAGAAGTGACCTCAGGATTAGCTGTTTGAGACTAGGCTGTTCACACTGAGCAGACATTGAAGGATTCCCCTCAGCCATTTTCTTGTGGTCTGCTTGCTGGTTTCCAGAACTGTTGTGGCATTTTTTGAATCATAATTTCATGTCCTAAATATTTTGGGCCAAATGTCATTGTGATTTTATATAGCTTTACTCAGTTATTCATCTTCTGGAAAGTCATTTTTGCTACTCAGATAGAAATAAAAATACATACACTAAGGTTGCAGTCTCTAGATACAAGAAAAAGTGGGAATATGTTTTGCCTCCAGAACTGCCAGACATCCGTTATTCTGACTCCTGAATGGATAGGTCAAGCCAGTCTTAAGCATTTAATTACCACAGTTGAGGTGTAACATTAAATGTAGCAGTCTCTTTATTTGAGACAGTTTCTGTAACCTGGTGAAAATAATCACTTTAGTGCTGAATGTTAAGTATTTTTGGTGACATCAAATCATGTTCCCATGCTTTAACAAGTTGGATTGGGAGTTCGTTCCCATTACTATAATAGAATAAGTTAGTGTGTTTCTTACCCAGTTTCCAGAAAAATGTTGATGGTTTGAATGTTCACAATTTTAGGTTTTTCTTCTGTGCTGAAGAAGTAACAAAGAAATCAAAACTCAAGTTAGTTTGGCAGCTTGTGTTTTCCACTGATAAATGCTAATGGCTGTGCTTTTTTGTTGCTATGTATCAGCAGTCATTTTTCTTCTGGCAAATATGATAGAGTTAAATATATTAGTATTTCATGGGAGTTTTGTGAAAGACCATCAACAATTTATATGAACCCTTTCCTGAGTAAGTGCAACAGCCTTACTGGTAATGATGAAAGATGCGACAGGGAGACCAGTTGTCTAATATCCTTTCTTTTCTTAATCTTGTATTTGGTGGTTGTCCACAAACACTTTAAATAATCAATCAGCATATAATTGAGAATTTACTGTGTACCTTTAGCAGGAGCTTTCTAGAGGGCCCGTAAAGTCTGTCTGTAACATGCACTCATATTCTCAATAACCTTAGTTTAACCCAAACGAAAACTACCCCAGTATTAAATTTTATAAGACAGTTAAGTGCTAAATTGACATAGATGTTCAGAAAAGGAGTAATCAAAGTCTTCAAGAAATCAAGGAAGACTTCTTGGAGATGAGGAGACTTACACTGGATCTCAGAAGCCAGAAAGGCAGAAAGAAGGGTTTCTCTGAAAAGAGCAGCAAGCACAGCGAACATGGACTTTGGTCTGACTGGAGTAGAGGGTGCTGATTAGGGTCTGCTGGAAGATAAGATGAGTCAGATTTGACTAGGTTAAGAACATGATCCCAGTGTTTCACATTGTCTTAAGCAGTCTCACAACTAGCTAAATGATTCTTCTTCCTGTGTGTAACTCTTCAAAGCTTTAAAAAGGAGCGTTTGAATCCTCAAATCATTTTTTTGGTTAAATGTGCTTGTAATTCAGTTAAGATAGTATAATTAGCTTTATTACCTAAATTAGAAAAGAAATACAATCAACTACTTTGAGAGTCTTCGCTTACATATTCTGTTGTCTTTATATTCTGGGAAAAGTTTGGTAAAATCCATTCATTCAGAAGAATTTGGTGAGCGTCTTCATTGTGGCAAGCAGTCAATACCAGACCAGAGTTGCTCCCTCCATAGACCTTACAGTCTAGTAGTTGAAGGGAGTAGCAGGAAATGGGAAATAGTCAGGAAAAGGGTCATTCAGGGAAGAGGCGGCATGTTGTGATTTTCAGTAAGGTGATCAGGGAAGGGTAACTAAAAAGAAGACAGTTCTTCAGAATCAGTGAGCAAAAGTAAATAATATCTATGAGACTTTGGAAGTTGATTGTTTTCATAAGAATGTATTTTCTAAGATGTAAAAGGAAACTAAACTAGATGCTCAATTCCATGTGCCCACCCAATGGTTTTTCAGATGAATGCACTGGACACCCTTGGTCAGACTGCCTTGCATAGAGCCGCCCTAGCAGGCCACCTGCAGACCTGCCGCCTTCTGCTGAGTTATGGCTCTGACCCCTCCATCATCTCCTTACAAGGCTTCACAGCAGCACAGATGGGCAATGAAGCAGTGCAGCAGATTCTCAGTGGTGAGTTAAAATAGACCAACAGGGTTTTTTATGTTTTCTCTTCCATTCCTGCTGAAATACACAGACAAACTTTGCAGCGTTTACTTTGCCTGAAGTTTTTCTCGTGCCTTTTCTTTGCAATTTAGCCTGTGGCCTTCCCCATCTCCCTTTATAGGTAGGGTAAGGTAGGTGTCATGGTAAGGAAGCAAATACAGCTTTTAATTTTTTTAGGTTTAAATTGAAAACCTGACTCATGAGTGTTCTGATCAAAGGTGACTTAAAACTCATATAAACAGTGTGGAATTATGGTAGCTATAAAATCTATCAAATAGAGAAAATTATAAATCATTCATATGGTAATGACATTTAATTAATTGTTCTTACCTGTGTAATGTTCTGACATACTTTTAAAATTCTTCATGACACTATTATAAAATTATCTTTTCTTTTTCTGGACTTAATATAATTATAGGCCTGGCGTGGTGGCTCACGCCTGTAATCCCAGCACTTTGGGAGACTGACGTGGGCAGATCACGAGGTCAGGAGATCAAGACCATCCTGGCCAACATGACGAAACCCTGTATCTACTAAAAATAGAAAAATTAGCTGGGCGTGGTGTTGCATGCTTGTAGCCCCAGCTATTTGGGAGGCTGAGGTAGGAGAATCGCTTGAACCCAGGAGGCGGAGGTTGCAGTGAGCTGAGATCATGGCACTGCGCTCCAACCAGGGTGACAGAGCAAGACTCTGTCTCAAAAAATAAATAAATAAATACATAAATAATAAAAAAAAATATATATAAAATCTTGCTGAATGTTTCAGTGTCTGCCTGGTATGGTGTTAGATATTTTAAACATAAACTGATAAGAAAATAGATATTGGCTTCCTAAGTCCCAAAACTAGAGGAAGTAACGCAGTCTACCTACTGACAAAATGATAAACTAGAATCAAAAGAAATTTAGTGTAATTAACCTCTTTCCTAACCTTTTAATTTTGTCTGTGAATTATGTCTGCTGTGGAATGAAATGACAAACCAGAAGAGTAAAATGTAGAAGGCTGTAGACTAGGAGTCAGAAGTTCTGGTTACTTTTTTCTACCTACAGTCTGGTAGTTCTTAACTCTATCAGGTGCAGTGCCCGCTTTTTATAAAGAATGTCTTATGACATCTTCCTTAATATTCACAAGTGAAATTCATAGATAGTATGACCTAACTGTATAGGGACCTTTCCAAAAATCTATATAAATGCCCTAACTAGGCTGGGCAAGGTGGCTCACATCTGTTATCCCAGCACTTTGGGAGGATGAGGCAGGTGGATCACGAGGTCAGGAGTTTGAGACCAGCTTGGCCAACATGGTGAAACCCCCATCTCTACTAAAAGTAAAAAAGTTAGCCAGGTGTGGTGGTGCGTGCCTGTAATCCCAGCTACTCGGGAGCCTGAGGCAGGAGAATCATTGGAACCCAGGAGGCGGAGGTTGCAGTGAGCCAATATCGTGCCACTGTGCTCCTGCCAGCCTGGGTGACAGAGCGAGACTCCATCTCAAAAAAAAAAAAGCCCTAACTATAATATAAAGGGAAAATTACAATAAGTTACAATAAAATAATTTGTAATTCTTATGTAAATAGATTGGACATGACTGTATTAGAAGACAAAACATGACCCCACAAATTTCTACAGGGACCCCAAGAAATATAGGCCAGTCAGTTCACTGGGCGTGATGGTGGGCTCCTGTAGTCCCATCTACTCGGGAGGCTAAGGCAGGAGAATGGCGTGAACCTGGGAGGCGGAGCTTGCAGTGAGCTGAGATCGCCCCACTGTACTCCAGCCTGGGCGACAGAGCGAGACTCCGTCTCAAAAAAAAAAAAAAGAAAGAAATACAGCCCAGTCGAGAATCACTGCTATATGATGCAACAGGGACCCTTCCAGAGCTTGTAGAGATCGTAATATGTGTATGTTGTTATAGGTAGATCAGAGCTAAATAGCATAATAAAATTAATTGTACAACATTGTGAAAACTATTGATGAGGATTTATTTTCCCCATGCTAGGTCATTCGTAGATAGGGATCATTCTACTTCAGCTTTAATGGTGATCTTTAGACGGGAAGATTTAGAAGGAAATCTATCTAGCGTGTCTTCACTATCAAAATAAGATCCAGCTGAACCAATGAAATTTCCTATTATAAATAAGATCCAGCTAAACAAATGAAATTTCCTGTTGTAAATTTCAAGTTTGAACTCAAAAAAGAAAAAAAAAGACTTTGACTTCCTGTTTCTATAGAGTGATAGAACATTTGCTTAAAGAAGATAGTACTCCTTGCCTAGGAAATATTTCTTCCCTCTCAGTAAATTCTAATAATTTCTAAAAGTTGTTTATTTTGTTAAAATTTCTAAATTTTCTTATTTTACTGAGAATCATTTAGTACCGAATTTTAGTTTCTGTACGTTTTAACCATAAATCAGGCAAACACATAGCTTTGCAGCAAATTATGTGCATAGTTTTTAGAGATAATTAACAAAATGGAGAAGAAAGTATTGAACAAATCAAGCATATTAGATCCATGTAATGCTTTTAAAATGTCTTCTAACTGAATGCAGTTAAAATATATGAGTTCTGGCAAAAGATAAAACTAAATACTGAATACAAATGAAATATTTTTCTTCGATTATGTTGATAAATCTTTAAAATTGATTTTTGAAATAAGACATTATATAGGTAATTAAATGCTTAATTTGGAACATGCAGAACTTTTTAGTTTAATTCTTTATTGAGCTGGAAAGCTAATACAAATAAAAAATACAATAAAAATATAGGAAAATTTTGCCATCCAAAAGGTTATTTATTTATTTTTTTGTAATGGGAATTGTTTCTTATTTGAAATAGGATATAAGTTTTTTAAACTAATATTTTTACCAGGAATTTGTATGTCTCCGTAGACTATGGACCATGCATTAGCGGAACTTTTTAGTTATCATTTAGTAATCCAATATCAGGTTATATCTATAATGACTTCTGAAAGAATGTATTAATATCAGTCAAATAAGATATATAGTAATTTGTTCTGGATAATATTTTATAAGATTCACTTAAATACACTTGTTAATACCGGATTTGTGATCTGCTTTAGAAACCTGCACTTTCAACTCCCAAGTCTGTAATTGCCAGAAGTTTACATTAATAAACTTTTCATTATAAACTGCTGGCAATATTTATGTCAAAACTAACATCAATGTAAAGAAAACAAGATAAGCAGCTTTTTATGAATTAGCACTTTAAAACATTATTTCAAAATATTTGATTTCTTTCTCTAGACTTGCTTTTTCCAATATGGTAGCCACTAGCTACATCTGGCTACATTTAAACTAATTAAAATTAAATAAAATGGAAAATCCTTCCATTAGTTACACTAGCCACATTTCAGATATTCAGTAGTCACACATGGCTAATGGCTACCATAATAGCACAGATAACACTAATTCTAGCACCACAGACAGTTCTTTTGGTCCTTTAAGTTCGATCTTGATCTGAATTCTTGTGATTGTATAACCCAGTGTGGGAAAAGCATTACTTTCATCTACACAGGTGAAGATTAGGCTTATGATAGCTAAATTAAACACTGAAACACCATTTACGGTGGCACATTGAAATAAGCCACTAAGACCTGTTGCCAGTCCGCTAGTCTCATACTGACCAAACTACCAGTCTATAAAAGATGTTTTTAAAAATAGGCTGCCTTCTAGCTCTTCCAACCTTTTAAAAACTCTAATGCGTCAGAATAAGATTGGAGACAAAAGAAGAAGCCCATCTTTAATCTTTGATTCTAGGTGACTGTAATTTCATGTTCTACAGGCTGAGCATGGTAGCTCACTCCTGTAATCCCTGCACTTTGTGAGGCTAAGGTGGGAGGATTGCTTGAGCTCAGGAGTTCAAGACCAGCTTGGGCAACATGGTGAAACCCTGTCTCTACAAAAAAAACTTTTTAAAAATTAGCCGGGTATGGTGGTGCATGCCTGTGGTCCCAACTACTCAGGAGGCTAAGACAGGAGGATTGCTTGAGCCCAGGATTTCAAGACCAGCCAGGGCAATAGACCCCGTCTCTAAAAAAAGAAAGAACTAAACAAATACATAAATAAATGTCATATATACAAACCCAGCATACTTATAAAGAATTTTACTAATATAGTACTTTGCATACCAGCTACTCTTTCACTCATGTTCCTTTTTTAATTTCATTTTTTATATCTTTTTTAATTGTGCATCACTTTGTACAAAGTTCCTGGGCTGTATATAAGTCATTTCATCTAATAACATTTTTCACATTAGTTCTAAAAATAAGTCTATCCTAGGCCTATTCAAGGTTTATAATAGGTGCAGGTCTTTAAAGTCTATATAGTAATTAACTGATATTTTAAACATCTTTACTTTCTCCTCTTTAACCAGGACTAATAATTCGTTTCTCGTAGTTCCAGAAGCATTCTTATATTTGCTTAAGACTTTTTGCTTGATTGGAAAATTATACTCTTTAGTAGACAGTCTGCATCAAGATATGTGTTCCAATTTCAAATAATTCTTAGATTTCAAAAATTTAGCCGTATTAAATGTATCCTTAAAGTGCTATCATCTAAAAATACTGTTATAACTCTATATACATAAAATAATTGTCTCTTTATTTTGTTGAAATGATAAACTAAAAATATTACCTGTAGATATTGAAAGGACATATCAGTGAATTTTTGTCAATTCCAGAATCACTGTCATAGAGACATAACATACACACAGCATCTTACCTATAAACGCAGTAGTGTATGTGCACACTTATAATGGAGACTAATGAGAACATGAAAGAGCAGAATAAGAGCAGCCAAAAAAACAGCTGATTTGACAGACACATTGACCCCAGTACCTAGTGGAAATCAGTCCAGCAAATGCTTTCAGAATGTTCTCTGTGTGAAAAGGAATATAAAGATGAGCGAGATTTGGTTCCTTTCCTCAACAGTTCCGCAAACTAAGATGTAGTATCACTCTTTAAAATAATTCAAAGATTTACTTTGTTATGTGAAACACTGTCTTTTTCCCTCCTTTAACCTCAGCATTCTACCTGCTATTATGATCAAATAAGTAGTTTATCTTTTACTGAAGAATTGTCATAACTTATTCTGTGAAAGCTACTCTCTCCTGAAATGTAAAACCTCTTCGTAGCATCACTTGATCTTCCCACTTGGACAGTGGGCTCAAAAAAGACGTCTCTGACCATAAGGTAATGCGGTCTTAGATTGGAAAGGTTTTCAGCACTCACTTGCTAAGGGCAAAAACTGAGCTGTTACATGATTTGTCCGAAGTTGTAGATTATAGAGCCCAGTTTAAAATGTAGGCCTCCTGGAGCACCATCCTTTGTGTTACATCTGTGTGCTCATTCTAAAAGCCACACTTCATATACATAAACATACTTTTGGTTGACATAGTATAAATTGTTTTCTTTAAAAACTTATTTTATTTGGGTCAATGTGAAATGAATTTTCAGTTTATTTATATTGGATTAATCAAAATAATAACTCATTTGTTAGCCTCTAGACCTAACAGCCCAATTTAATTATATTCTATTTAGCATTGCTATCATACCTCCAATTATACAAACATTGAAAGTTGCATTTTCCTAAAGCCATTCAATAAATGTGAATTAAACAAATGTCTGTATTTAGTAGCCCTTTTCTGCTCACTGATTATACTTGATGATTCTGACTCCAAGATGATTCTGACTTCAAGAGTAGTACATTGAGACTAAAAGAAAAAATCAAGGCTGGGTGCAGTGGCTCACATCTGTAATCCCAGCACTTTGGGAGGCTGAAGCAGGAGGATCACTTGAGCCCAGGAGTTTGTGACCAGCCTGGGCAACACGGTGAAACCCCATCTCTACAAAAAATACAAAAATTAGCTGGGCGTGTTGGTGTATGCCTGTGGTCTCAGCTATTCAGGGGCTAAGGTGGGGCGGTTTGATTGAGCCTGGAAGGTTGAGGCTACAGTGAACTGTGATCACGCCACTGCACTGCAGCCTTTGTGACAGAGCAACTGTCTCAAAAAATAAATACATACATATGTACATACATAGAAAAATTAAACATTAAGTACTGAAAGTTGTGTGGCTTCCCTAGGTTTATGTAACAAATTTATGGCAAAGTTTTGCTACAACATTTAGTAAAACCAAACTAAATAATTTTTCCTCCTGAACTACTTTGCGATCCCTCAAGAACCATTTTTGTTTCCAAAATGAATGCAGTTGGAATATATGAGTTTGGATATATATATATATATCTCCATCCATGTGAGTTCTTTCCTTCCTTTTATGCAGAGAGTACACCTATACGTACTTCTGATGTTGACTATCGACTCTTAGAGGCATCTAAAGCTGGAGACTTGGAAACTGTGAAGGTAAGTCGGTGCCCTTAATATCTGGGATAGCACTGTTGAACTTTGCTGACCAATTCATTTTTAAGCTTCTAAGTGTATCTACTCAAATACAAACAGTAAAAGGATGAACAGAGTCATGGCAGAAAAATCTGTACCACTCCTAAGGAATTCCCAGTGTGTGCCTTACATTTATGAAACCATTTCTGTGTGTGTGTGTGTGTGTGTGTGTGTGTGTGTGTGTGTATAGTTAGATAGACAGATGGATATATACATACACACACATATACATGGTTTTTAGTAATTTTTCTTCAGGTTACAGGAAAGCTCTTTTAATTTCACTTCCATTAATTAAAGTGTTACTATTTTTGGCCGCATTCACAAAGTAAATAAACTAGATGGAGCCCAGACATTAGCAGGGTGACATTTGAAACAGTATTTCTTGATCTTTTCTCAGAGATTCACACATTTATTCTCGGAAAGCATTCCTGTGATCCCTCAGCATTGGAATGATTCATATGCAGAAGGTCGATTTTTTCCCTGCGTAGCTCTACTTGCTTAGAAAATTTTTTCAGTCTGTATTTGTGGTATAGAAACAATGGTTGTGGTTTTATTTTTTTTTCAAATATAGTCATATTCTAATACTGAGTATGCTTTTTTAAAACACGCATTTCCCATCTATAATCATTCACTTAGGGATGAAGTTAGCAAAAGTTTTTTTGTTTGGAGGTTGTTCTTTTGGGGTTTGTTTTTTGTTGTTTTTTAAGAGATAAGGTCTTGCTGTATTGCCCAGGCAGGCCTCAAACTCCTGGTGCTCAAGCAATCCTCTTGCCTTACCCTGCCTGTTATCCACGTAGCTGAGACTACAGGCATGCATGACTGCACCCAACTTTGCCTTTATTTTTATAGAAAAGTTAATAGTGAATTTGCTATTGACAGTCATAGTACTTTTATGATGTACTGTCAACTTTGTCACCTCTTCTTAAGCAAACTTTGTTTTTGCAATTTTGAGCAAACTAATTTTAGCCTTCTTGATAACATATACTGGTTGAAAGTGACGGTAAACACATTCTGAGCTCTGTTGCCTAGAAATTTTATTTTTGTTTTAATATGTGGGCACTTCCAGGATCACTTCCAACTTAAAATAGTATCTAAGTTATTTAAAGAATAATAGTAAATTTTAGTTGTGATAGCCACTAGGGAGAAATTTTTATGTTGTCTTAAATCTAAAACTATACATTTTTTCTTAAAAATACTTCACTTGAAATGTATTCTAATAAAAGAAAATTCTTAAAGATGAAACAATTAGGCTTCCTTTCAGAACATGATCATCTCAGTGCCAGAATTGCTATATATGCTTATTATAATTAATACATACTTTATTTTTAAAGTGCACAGTTTTAAATTCCATGTGTTTTGTACATGATAGGCAGATATATACTACAGCTTTTAGGTTTCTTAAACAATCCATTCACAATGAAGGCCAAATTTATTTTGATTTGTGGAATGGAAGTAGCAAAAGAAAACAAAGCAGCACAAATTGAGTGAGAATTAGGCCTGGTAAATTTCTTCTCCAAGAGACTTTAGAAAGTATTAGAATTGAGGTATTAGAAGAAAAGGCTGCCTGCTGAATAAAGCATTTGGAATTATGAAAAGTAGGTAGGAAGGATGTAAAATTACTTTGGCATTCGAAAGAAAACTGAAACAGAATAAAGAATTTCTAAATCTTAAAGATCAAATATTTGATAAGCAGAATGGGCATCTATTTCTGTAGCCTCACAAACTGAGTTGTGTTTCATTCCCTGCTTATTCCTATTTTGTCAGTATTCTCTGCTAGAATAATACTAGAGTTAATTTAGAATGTGAGAACCAGTGGGGGAAAGCAGCATTAGGAAGAAGCTTTAATCATGTCAGACTCCATAGAGGGTGTCTGCTATCAATTTTTGCATCTTTTCTTTTTGATTTATGTATTAATTTATTCATTTTTATTTAATTTGTCAATTGTGCTATTTATATATTAATATAGCCATAGACTCATTTGTCATGAAAAGATACTTGACCTGGCCAGATGACAATGGCTCTTCAGATTTCAGAGGCTGGTGCATTTCTGTATAGAGTTGATGAGACTGTGAACTTGCTCTTACCACCCAGACTCCTTCCTGTCGTGTGAAAATTACACCACTTTAAAAGAGCTTGTTTTTATCCTACCTGTGTGAAAGCTTCTTGTCTTAGTCTATTTGTGCTGCTATAAAAAAAAAAAAAAAATACCATAGACTGGGCAGTTTCTAAGCAATAGAAATTTCTTTCTCTCAGTTCTGGAGGCTGGGAACGGGTACTGGTTCCAGATCCAGGTACTGGTAGGCTTAGTGTCTGGTGGGGACCCGTCTGTCCGCCTTCAAGATGGTGTCTTGTTGCTGCCTCTTCTGGAGGGGCAAATGCTGTATCCTCACTTGGCAGAAGGCGGAAGAACAAAACGGCCAAATGCTGTGTGAAGCCTCTTTTAGAAAGTCCTTAAGCCCACATTCAGGAGGGAAGAGCCTGCATGACCCAGTCACCTGCTTAACTCCATTGCATTGGAGATTAAGTTTCAACATGAATTCCAGAAGGACACAAACATTCAACCCGTAGCACTCCTGCGTACTCTAGCAGTAGAAATCTTTCAAGTTCCTAATTTCTATGTCATAATAGCTTATTACAGTGGCGGAAGTGGCAGCGAAATTGTGAATGCCTGAAAATCCCCAAAGACCCTGCAATCATCCTTTGTAGCCTAGAGCATGCATGCTATTGTCTGCTCTTCTTTATTTGCTTTTTCTAATTTTCATTGCCTTTCTTCTGATCATTTCCCTCAAGTTGGATAATTATGAAAGTAAGCAATGATACATGATGTAGCACAAAGACCAGGAGGTTAAAAGTCAGTAAAGCAGGGTTTGAGTCTTTATTCTGTCCCTTACCAACTATTTGAAAAGGATGTCACTTAACCTTCATCCCTGATTTATTTATCTGTAAAGTTAATTTATAAATTAACCTCCATCCCTGGTTTGTTATCTATCAACTTCATAGATAATAATTTCCTCACTGAAAGAATATGATACTCTTTTTTTTTTTTTTTTTGAGATGGAGTCTCGCTCTGTCACCAGGCTGAAGTGCAGTAGCACGATTTCGGCTCACTGCAACCTCTGCCTCCCAGGTTCAAGTGATTCTCCTGCGTTAGCCTTCCAAGTAGCTGGGACTATAGGCGTGTGCCACCATGCCCAGCTAATTTTTGTAATTTTAGTACAGACGAGGTTTGACTATGTTGGCCAGGATGGTCTCGATCTCTTGACCTTGTGATCTGCCCGCCTTGGCCTCCCAAAGTGCTGGGATTGCAGGCATGAGCCACCACGCCCAGCTGCTATTCTTTATAAACTGTAAATTATTATTCAGCTATTATCATTACTCACTTATTACCACCGGTGATATAGTCTTTCATTCCTTACATGGCATCCTGCTGCTTTGTAAACAAATTGAGCTTACAATTTAGATTGTGCTGAAATTGAAGCATTCAGAGAGAGATAAGGAGACACAGAAGAGATTTGGGGGACATCTCTGAAAGAGATGAAAGAGAGAGCCCAAAAGCTAGGGTATGATTAAAAAACCAGTTTAACTTGTAAAGGTAAGCAAACATTGCCCCAAAAGTCAAGTAAAGACCTGTTGACTACATAGCTTTGCTATAGTCAATCAAAAGACCGAGGGAGAGGCCCAGGCAGAAAAATAATTTTTCCAGAGCCTTTTTGCTCACTTGACTCACATTAGAGAAGACAAGAGCTCTCTAGTTACATAGTCAACTGAGGTTGGTGTTAGCACAAGCAGGTGTACCATGACAAACAGTATAGCATATCTCAGGGAGGAAAGACAAAGATAAAACCATAAGGCAGTATTTGCATTGAAAATGCTTGCTTTATTGTGGGTTTTTCTATTTGATTCTGATTTTGGTCCGGAAATGTTGAAAAACATTAATTTGCTCTGTATATAATAAATATTTGTAGTCACTGTAAAGTGTAGTGCTGATTTCTAGACATTTGTATTGTTTAATCTTTGGAAATAAATATTCATTAGAAAATTGTAATTTATCCAAGATGTTGCACTATTTTGGGGCAAAACCTATGAATAAATAGTAATGTTTGTTTTGTGTTTGTCTCTGTGTGTGCACCACGAAAGCAACTTTGCAGCCCTCAAAATGTGAATTGTAGAGACTTAGAGGGCCGGCATTCCACGCCCTTACACTTCGCGGCAGGCTACAACCGCGTGTCTGTTGTAGAGTACCTGCTACACCACGGTGCCGATGTCCATGCCAAAGACAAGGGGTACGTGTTAGAAGTTAGCTGTTTGGGAGTCATTCTCTTCATGCTTAAAAAAATTTTAAATATTTTTGAAGTCTTAGATTTTTTCTTTATTAAAAAAGTAATCCTTATTTTTTTGTTTAAAACATAAATTAAAACATAGAAATGTCACGCCTGTAATCCCAGCACTTTGGGAGGCTGAGGCGGGCGAATCAACTGAGGTTGGGTGTTCGCAACCAGCCTGACCAACATGGAGAAACCCCGTCTCTATTAAAAATACAAAATTAGCTGGGTGTGGTGGTGCACGCCTGTAATCCCAGCTACTCGGGAGGCTGAGGCAGGAGAATTGCTTGAACCCAGGAGGTAGAGGTTGTGGAGAGCTGAGATTGCTCCGTTGCACACCAGCCTGGGCAACAAGAGTGAATGAAACTGTCTCAAAAAAAAAAACAAAAACAAAACAAAACAAAAAACAGAAATGTGCCATGCGCAGTGGCTCACGCCTGTAATCCCAGCACTTTGGGAGTCCAAGGCGGGCGGATCACCTGAGGTCAGGAGTTTGAGACCAGCCTAACCAACATGGTGAAACCCCATCTCTACTAAAAATACAAAATTAACCAGGCATGGTGGCACATGTCTGTAATCCCAGCTACTCGGGAGGCTGAGGCAGGAGAATCACTTGAACCCGAGAGGTGGATGTTGCAGTGAGCTGAGATCACACCATTGCACTCCAGCCTGGGCAACAAGAATGAAATTCTGTCCCCCCCCCCAAAAAAAAAACAGAGAAATGTACAGTATAGAAAGTGAAAATTTCCTGTCAGCCCACCTCCTGCTCAGAGATACAGCATTAAAATGTTGAATGTATTCCTCCAGATATTGTAAATGCATAGACTTGTCTGTGTGCTGTAGTGGTGGTAGTGATTTTTAACACAAATGGTGGTACCATCCTATACGGTCTGCTTTGCAGTTTACTTTTTTCCACCCAATAGTATATCTTGAATAGTGTTCCCATATCAGTACTTAGTAGTCTCATTCTGTTAATGTTTGTATATAATATTTTAGTGCATTATATAAATTTTGTTTTGTTTTGTTTTGTTTCTGAGATGGAGTCTCACTTTGTCACCCAGGCTGGAGTGCAGTGGCGCGATCTCAGCTCAATGCAAGCTCCGCCTCCCGGGTTCACACCATTCTCCTGCCTCAGCCTCCCGAGTAGCTGGGACTACAGGCACCCACCACCACGCCCGGCTAATTTTTTGTATTTTTAGTAGAAATGGGGTTTCACTGTGTTAGCCAGGATGGGCTTGATCTCCTGACCTCGTGATCCACCCACCCAGGCTTCCCAAAGTGCTGGGATTACAGGCGTGAGCTACCGCGCCCGGCCCTATATGAATGTTTTTATATAGTCTGTTAAGTTATTGTTTATTCTTCTTTTTTGCTATTAAAAATGTACAGTCTCTTCTAAAAAGAAGTCATCCATCCCAAAGTCGTCAGTATTCCTAGAAGCATAATTTTATTTTTACTAATTCAGATACTCTATATTTTATGTTAGTTTGTTAAATTATTTTGTCTAGACAAAGCCTAAGGCAGCTACTTAGAAATGTGAGAAAGATATTTTAACTGATAGAAATTCCCATGTTGTGAGTTAATTTCACATCAAAATAAGCCAATAGCTTTCTGTGTAATTACATAGCAGTGCACAGTAGGATTAAACTACACGATTTAGGCCTCATTGAACCATTATGTATTTATTTATCTTTTAAAAGGGACACATCAGACATGAATATTCACTAACAATCACACTAGTGCTTTCAAAGTGTTACAGTGTATTGGAGAGCAAGCAGCATTTGCTTCTGTTGCTCATTTTAACACTTAGCATATTTCATCCCGAAACTAAAAAAAAAAAAAATGCACTCAATACTTTGCTTCTGCCATGTGTTAAGTTCAACATTTTATTCTTTTGATGCACTCTTGTGGGAGCATCTTTTTGTCCTTTTAGAATGTCAACTGCTTACTAATCAGAGCTTAGACTCCTCTCAGAATAGTTTGCCCATTTCTTACCTGAGTAGCACTTATAGTTGACATCATCATTTTTCTCACTCAATACTTTTCTGAATTACCTGGATTGTGAATTTTCATTGTTTGGCACCTCAGTATTTAAACCTGTGCACGGAAGTCACCACTGAATCACCACTATGATTAAACCACTATGATTCAGTCACCACTATGATTTAAACAACTTTTTACCAAGGTAGAACTTGCCTAAATAAGTTAATTGCATTATATTTTTTATAAGTAAGCGTACAATTTTCATTAGTAAAACTCATGAAGATAAGGATTGCCGTGAGTAGATATCCATCCCCAAGAAACTTAGGAAAAAGTCTTTACATTGAAAGGACATTTTTGAAATTACTACTCCTTATTTACAAACGGATAACTATCTTAAAGAACAGAGGTGGGTGTATTTCTTTTTGAGCAGTGTTCAGTATAGTCAGCACCGTAGAAGAAGGGTAGTATTTTTATTATAAGAATCATTTTAACTCAAAGGTTTGTTTTATAACTTTAAAATAATTTTCTTTTGTGTAGTGGCTTGGTGCCCCTTCATAATGCCTGTTCATATGGACACTATGAGGTGGCTGAGCTTTTAGTAAGGCATGGGGCTTCTGTCAATGTGGCGGACTTATGGAAATTTACCCCTCTCCATGAAGCAGCAGCTAAAGGGAAGTATGAAATCTGCAAGCTCCTTTTAAAAGTATGTAGTTTAAAAAGTTATGAAATATAAACTAATTGTATCTATATTTTGGTTATTACTTGAAAGTCAGTTGGGGTATGTTATTCTATTAAGAACAATACTGCTGTAGAGACTGCCCTCATTTTCTGTTTCCCGAAGACTGTTTATGTGATATGATACATAGCTTAATATCTGAAATGCTTTGATTAAGTCCATGTCATAAAAATTCATCAAAGTAGGTTTTAGAAAGAGCTGAAGTACTTTGCATGGCTCATCTAGTACTTATAGTATTAATAACAGAAAAAATTGTACAGGAGAAACAAGCTTTTCAATCAAGTTGGTTTTTTTTTCCTTGTTGGCTATTTTATTATTGTTAACTAACTCATTCTTCATTAGTAAACATTAAACATTGTATCTTTTAAGAACTTATTTTAATATCAGATTTTTATCAAAATATAGGATCATCTCTAAACAAAGTTGTTCATATAGATTTGAGATACATGTAAAAGTAAAAACTAGTAGTTATATGAAACTAACTATAATTTATGCTCACTTTAAAGTATATTTTTTAAAAATGACCAGATGTGTATATATGAGATTTTCTCTTGCTTTTTTTAACTACAGAAAAAAAAATTGATGTGTTTAAATAAAATTCTTCTCCCTTCACTTTTATGATATCAAATATGTTCTTATGAATCTTGAGAAAAACACAATATCTGATACTCATTTTTATCATCACTGGTTGGTAAGAAATAACTTCCAAGTCATTGTGAATCCATTGTCCAACTTGACTTACAACTAATTTCCGCAGTGAGCCCATGACAGTTTGTGGCCAACCCATAATAAAAATTACTGACTTCTATTTACTTTATTTAATAGGTGTTGGTAATTAAACTTTTAAAGTCTATAATTTTTAATACATTTATATCTAATTTCATGGTAGATATTAAGACTTAGGATAAAAATATTAAAAATGTTACCAAACTTTATTCTTAACTAATTCTAAAGATGGCCTTTAGAATTAAGTCCTTTTTTACCAGTGTGTCTTACTCTACTCTCTTCTTTTTCATAGCTACTGAATATCTTTATGTAATTGAATCTGGTCAAAATTAACATCCATGCTATTCTTCAAAGTAAAATAGGTTTCCAAAGACAACTTGGAGTTGGAGAAAAAGTATATTAAACAAGTTATCTCAAAGATACTTAACACTCTCCCTACTTCATCATCACCGTTGATCCTGAAGCTTTTACTGAGTAGTATTAATAGTTAGAAAGCTGATCCATTATATTGCTAAGTAGGAATTTTGCAAAGTGTTTTTCAAAATGCATATAGAGTAGATATCTTCCCCTGGAGGAACAAAGGTAGAGTAAATTAAGTACCTACCTACCTACCTACCTACCTACCTACCTACCTACCTACTTACTACAGAAAGATACTATAGTAAATACAAACCCCATTTGGCTTTTCTTCTTTGTAGCATGGAGCAGATCCAACTAAAAAGAACAGAGATGGAAATACACCTTTGGATTTGGTAAAGGAAGGAGACACAGATATTCAGGACTTACTGAGAGGGGATGCTGCCTTGTTGGATGCTGCCAAGAAGGGCTGCCTGGCAAGAGTGCAGAAGCTCTGTACCCCCGAGAATATCAACTGCAGAGACACCCAGGGCAGAAATTCAACCCCTCTGCACCTGGCAGGTGAGCGCCCCCAGTGCCTCCATGCCTCCTTTTCCTTTCTCGGACACCTGATACAGTGTACTAAAAGATGAAAGCCATGCTGAACATAAATGGGACTACTTAGTAAAATGCTCTTGATTGACATAGTTTTGTATAATTTCTTATTGTGAAGTCCCTCCATTATGAGATAATCGTATTAACTTTTGAAGCAAAAAGTATTAAAACCTTAACATTTTCTGGTCCTTATTTTATATGTATGTATTTTTTTTTCTTTTAAGCTGACACGTTTCCTGTATTTTTTTTACTCTAAATAGCAGGCTACAATAACCTGGAAGTAGCTGAATATCTTCTAGAGCATGGAGCTGATGTTAATGCCCAGGACAAGGGTGGTTTAATTCCTCTTCATAATGCAGCATCTTACGGGGTAAGCATACTAACGTTGAAAGCTAGAAAACTGGCCGGGCGCGGTGGCTCACACCTGTAATCCCAGCACTTTGGGAGGCCGAGGCAGGCGGATCATGAGGTCAGGAGATCAAGACCATCCTGGCTAACACGGTGAAACCCCGTCTCTACTAAAAATACAAAAAATTGGCCAGGCATGGTGGCAGGTGCCTGTAGTCCCAGCTACTCAGGAGGCTGAGGCAGGAGAATGGTGTGAGCCTGGGAGGCGGAGCTTGCAGTGAGCTGAGATTGTGCCACTGCACTCCAGCCTGGGCCACAGAGCAAGACTCCGTCTCAAAAATAAATTAAATAAATAAATAAATAAAATAAAATAAAATCTAGAAAACTTCCCTGGCATTTACGACTTTGTTAAATGCATACTATGGTTAAGTGAGTAGATATCTAACTAATAGCATGATTTAGCACAATTTTAATCTTTTGTTCAGAGTTTTGGCGTTTCTTCCCAGCTAAGCTTAACTACCTTTTGGCCAACAATCATGTTTTTTATTGCTTTTTGGTCTCAGCACATTATCAAGCACAATAATAGGCATGTAATGGGTGTTCAGTTTATATTTATCAATAATATAATATATTTAATATAAAATAATATAATAAATATCAATTTCTTAACTGTACTTCAAGTCGATTTTAAAAACTATAAAAGCTGTGTGGCTGTTACACAGGCATGGAAAGTATGGTGGCTTACATTTATCTTCAGCACCTTAAAAATATTCGAGTAGCCAGGCACAGTGGCATGTGCCTGTAATTCCAGCCATTCAGGAGGCTGAGGTGGGAAGATCGCTTGAGCCCAGGAGTTCAAGGCCAAGCCTGGTCAACATAGTGAGACCTTATCTAAAAAAAAAACATTAAATGGCTGAGCAGTTGATATATATGGTTCCATAGAGTAGGAATTACATGTAAAACCTCCCAGTGGAGTCCAGAGCTATCCTTTCAAACACTATCATCAGTTGTAAGAGGAAGAGAAATGGATTGCAGTGCCTTGATGCCATATGTCAGAACTGAGTGAAAGTAACTAAGGCTCACTCAAGCCCGATGGCTCACGGCAGAAATAGGAGGAATGCTCATGTGCTTGACAGTTCATCCACTTAATCCCTTCTTGACTATAAAAACCCACAGATGCCAGTTCATACATACCAGGTGTTCTCACAGTTGGAATCACTATTGATAGAAGGTGGTTTCTAGATTTGCAAAAGCCTGACAAACTGTAAGTAAAAACCAAACCAAACCAACCACCTTGATTACCTTATTCTTCCTCCTGCTGCCTTCTCCCTGGCCCTTCGTAATGAGACTGTCATCTCTCAAGCCCATTCTACAAAGATCTGTATGACAAATCTGAGTGGGGGATACTTTTAAGGAAAGCAACAATCCACTTTTCGGAAAGAAAATTATGCCTCCAAGTATGATATAAATTAATCGAAATTATATTTAATAAGTATTAGTACTGAAATCGTCTTGAAACTACAGTATTTAATCTTTCTAAAGATGAGTAATCTTTTATTACAATTCATATAAATTTTAACCTTCCTTCACATAAGGTTCTCAATTTCTCTGAACAACAAATACTTCTATCAAAGACTTGGCATGCTAAATATTTGCTGCTAACATACTACATATACATTACGTGTAATTCTTGACCCTTAAGTTATAACTATACATGTATATCATTTGGAGACTAATTTTCAGCACTTCTTAGCATAATTGTTTTCTTCATATGGTATTCTACTAATCCTTTTGCTTAGCTTCAGTTAAGAGTTTATAAAGCCAATGGGATCAGTAGAACGGAAATTAGATCTTTTATCTTCTCTGTAAACTTGCTATGAGTAAGGACAGGTGGTGGCCGTAGAATTATAATAATGAACCGATCTAGTAAAGCTTATGTTAACACTGTCAACTGTGTAGACTACAGTAGATCCCATACATTGTGGATGTAGGGAAGTTCTACTCCATTAGCTTGCACCTTTCACAGTCTTTATAGCAGTCACAGCGGATAAGGAAAAGAACAAATTTATAAAGTATTTTACCTTTTGATCCTCATTCTTCTCATGGGCTAGTGTTAAGATGTGTTCTACTCCATTAGTCTTCACCTTGCACAGTCTCTATAGCTGTCACAGAGGATAAAGAAAAGAAAAGTTAATTTATAAAGTAAGTATTTTACCTTTTGATCCCCATCAGTTAAGATGTTACTTACTCTACATGTGTGTCACTTGAAGACCACTGTGAAGAGACTAAAATGTACAGTGGTTCTCTTGTGGCTCAAGCGTAACGTAGAGTGCTGGTCGACCTTGTCTAACCTCATGTTCCCTTGAGGCTGACTTGCTGTCAGCTGAAGAGAGGTGTAATGCAATCAGTCTCCTGACCAGAAGTCCCCTCTTTCATTTTCATAAACTTAATTCACCATCACCCATAACTCCCCTTCTCCTTTTCTAACTCCAAGTGAAAAAAAATAATGAACACTTTTTTTCACTATCTCTTTTTATGTTTGTTAAATCCCTACTGCTTAGCTGTTTGTAAATGAAGGTAACTTACTGAGGTGAAAATAAACAAAAAATTATCCAGGCTATGTAAAGCGCATTTGATAGAGGTTTTGATCAGCCTGGTTCATCTCATCCTTGTATGGAAGAAGGCAAATGGGCTACATAATATGTTTATAGCAAATATTTTTACCTCATTGTGAGGGTGGATTGAGTCACTAAAAAAATTTTTTCATGTATTAAACTTGTAAATTTAAAAATCAGGCATCCACGAGTTGGTGACTATCACTTTTTTGACAAACTTTCACTTTGGTGGTTTCTAGACTTTTTTTTTTTTTTTTTTTTTTTTTGGTCAGATACATGAGTGTGATAATACTTTTTTGTTTGTTTGTTTTTTAACATGGGCAACCCACTTCCCTCATTCCCTCAGCAATCTCACATGACCCACAGTGACTCCCGGTTGGTATTTTCCCCATTCAGAGTCTCTGCTCTGCAAAATAATTTTATTTAGCGCCACTTGTAAAACCTATCATCTATTATGAGTAACCAGTCAGTAACCATATTAAGTCAGTATTTCTCTTAATCTCAATTAATAGACTTAAAGTAAGGCTAGGCATGGTGGCTCACATCTGTAATCTCAGCACGTTGGGAGGCTGAGACAGCAATATGGTTTAAGGCCAGGATTTTGAGACCACCCTGGGCAACATAGTGAGACCGTATCTCTGTATAATTATATTTTAAATAAATATTAAATAAATATTTATAAATAAATATTAAATAAATATTTATAAATAAATATTTAAAATATAATGAATTAAATTAAGGAGTATTTATTTGTACTCCTTAAATATGTATACTTATATATTTAAGGATATATATATCCACATATATATTTAAGGAGTACTAATAAATACGTATATTTATATATTTAAGGAGTACTAATATTAACACAATATAAAAAGTGTAAAAAGCTATGTTGTCTCCCCTCAGCTAAAGAGTAGATATAACTATGTTTCTATTATATGTAGACTGATAAATCTGTGTATCTTTCAAAAGTTCCTTTTTATTCATTCTATCCTGCCTTGGCTGGACATTTTAATGAAATCATAGGGCTCCAGTCTACATTTCTATTAGGATGGCAAAACACTGATTATTCTATATTCATCCCATGAATTTGATGATGCTTGAACTAGCCTGGCCACATATAATCATTTTGTGGAGTAGATTTTCTGTGGCATATCGTCTGGAATAGAGCTTCTATACTGAAAATTAAGCAATTTATAGAGCAGTTGTAGGTATAGTGTTACCCAGGGATCTCTACTTAAATAATTTCTTCTTCCTAATATTATTCTCTTTCCCATTTTCAGCTTGGAAGGAAAATGGCTCTTGTGTTTTAGTCTAGCACAGTCTGCAGGCATCTGTGGTTTAATGGAGAAACCTGAACTTAGAGTCTGAATATCTGGGATCTCATCTTTCCTCTTCTGTTTTATAACCCAGTAGTCTTCAGCAAGTGCCTAAATTTTTCTCATCTTCAGTTTTCTCAGTAGTAAAAGTTGGATTCCAAGACCTTCTTTCCAGGTTGTTGTAATGATTAAATGAGACCGTGCATGTGGAAATTCCTTTATCTAATGTAAGGGATTATAAAAATGCAAGGTAATACTGTTATTATAAAATAACTTGCTTCATGACTGGGTGCAATGGCTCGTGCTTATAATCCCAGCACTTTGGGAGGCTGAGGCGGGAGGATCGTTTGAGCCCAAGAGTTCAAGACCAGCCTAGGCAACATAGCGAGACCCCATTTCTACCAAAAAGTATATATCTATCTCTATATCTATAGAGATACTAAAAATAAGTAAATTCCTCACTTCCCACAGCCTCTGTACTGAGCCAGTCAGAATAAGGGCTGCATGTCACTCTTACATCTCACAGCTTTAGGAACAATCTATATATTTGGCTCAGTATTTGTATTAAATAAACACAGATTAATTGACTGGCCTGAGGATGAAATAATAATCTGAGGTAGCTGTGAAATTACCTAGTTATTTACTTACACAGTTATTTCTTATTCATTATTCCTTCATACATATTTACCTTTTTTCCGCTAGAGAGCCCAGTCTGCTCTGTGTGTCTTTGAGCCTTTTTTGTATAAAAAGAACCTCAGTTTTTCCAAATGGAGAAAAAAATACATATTTATTTAAGAAGCATCAATAAAAATTACAAGTTGCATGAGAGCTGATATTAGTGGTAGTGTGCCTTATGTGTTGGTGTTCTTTATATTATAATGCCTTGTATTATATTTGAATGCATGTTTACGCAAGACAGTTAACTTTTCTGCTAGTCAGTAAATGGCATTGATACTTACTATGACGAAGCATGTAAATTCATATCTTATAAGAGTAAATCAATTGGCTGATATATTTTCTCTCAATTGTTTTTATTTTCCAGTGCTTTCTCTAAAATGGATAATATCTGGGGAATTTCATGACATAACTGTAATAAAGCACCTGTACAGTTAAATGGCTTTAACTGAAGCTAAGCACATTTCTCTTTCCCCTACTTCCCAGCTTTTTAAAATTAAAGGCTTCCCAGTCTTTTTATGTTGTATTTGTCATTTAAAGCATTTTGTATTGCAGCTGGATTCTGAAACTATGTTAAATTGTCTGTTTCTCCTGGAAACATTCCAACAGAGATCAGTTTCTTTTCTGGACCATCTAGTTCAGTGCTTTTGCTCTTATATACTGTGTTGAATAGAATTGAAATGCTATTTATTGGATTTGTCAGCCTTAAATTCCAGTTACTATTTTTGCCTCTGTGGTGTAGCTACTTAAAAGAATTAAACAGCTTAAGAACTGTATTTTTAGTCTATTTGGGTAGGAATGTACTCCTTCCTGTTCATTGTTCTTTCAGACATTTGTCGGAAAATTTCACAAGCATGTAATTGGTTTGTCCAAGCATAAACTATAACTTCAATATAAAGAAAGCTTAATAATACATACTAGATAATACAATTCATTTTATACACATATACACAAACATGTAATTTTCCTTGGACTTTTTGTAATTTTGGAAGCCTGTGTAAATTAGTCTACCAAATAATATTATTCTGCCAATAAACATGGGAGTTCAATAAAAGTAATCATCAGAAACAGTTTCAATAGCTTGTAACCTCATTGGGGAGAAGCTTGAAATTATTCTGTGCTTTTGGGTTAACTTAAAAATTACTGCCTTTTTTCAACATATAGCTGAATAAGGAAGATAAATTACTAAGTTTGGTTTTGTTTTAGGTGATTTTGATAATACCACAAGTGGTACCTCTGTTTTCATCTTTTGTGTTAGAAAATTTAAAAATAATTGAGCTATAGAATTCACTTTATAGTGATAGTATAATGCCAGAAGAATCACCAAACATATCCTGTTCTGAGAAGCCTTAGTCTGGTTATACAGCTTTTTTATTTTATTTTTTGTTTATGGGGTTTTTTGTTTTGTTTTGTTTTGAGATGGAATCTCACTCTCTCTTCACCCAGGCTGGAATGCAGTGGGGCAGTCTTAACTCACTGCAACCTCCGTCTCCCGTATTCAAGCGATTCTTCTGCCTCCCGAGTAGCTGGGATTACAGGTGTGTGGTGCCACACCCAGCTAATTTTTGTAATTTAGCAGAGATGGGGTTTCACCATGTTGGCCAGGCTGGTCTCAAACTCCTGACCTCGAATGATCTGCTGGCTTCAGCCTCCCAAAGTGTTGGGATTACAGGAGTGAGCCACTGCACCTGGCCTATTTTTGGTTTTTTGGCAGTTTTTTGCTTTGTATTATTAGAGCAAATGTGGAACCTTTCCTTAGTAGTTGACTGATCTGTACTTTTCTTTTTAGATAAATGTTCTTCACTTCGTTTTCAGAAACTACTATTTCTAAAATTAGGAAATACAGATATTTATATTACATAAAGTTAACTACTACCTCGGAAAAAGTGCCTGTTCTTTTTCAAGTGAGTGTCTTCAAGAGTGCAGGGAAGACAATGGTATCTTAAGGAACATAGAAAGTGGCACGCATTTAGTAGCACCTTGGGAACTTTCTTGGCCTTCCCTGTCTTTTACCGTTCTCATAAATGTCTTCCTTAAAAACCTCAATGTATGGTAGTTGAGCAGCAGCGTGAGTTAGAAATGTATTCTCAACAGATAATGTGCTTTTGAGTTAATTATCCAAACTGACCAAGTTATGCCTGGAAATGTGTCTGTAAGGGACACAAATGTGCTAATTGCACCGAATTATAGTATATTGGAGTTGAAATGGATCTCAGAAATACTTAAGTGGTAACCAGCCTAACATCCTAAATGTATTTATAAAAATATACAAGTTATTTTTAATATTCTTTTTTTTTTTTTTTTGAGACGGAGTCTCGCTCTGTCGCCCAGGCTGGAGTGCAGTGGCCGGATCTCAGCTCACTGCAAGCTCCGCCTCCCGGGTTTACGCCATTCTCCTGCCTCAGCCTCCCGAGTCACTGGGACTACAGGCGCCCGCCACCTTGCCCGGCTAGTTTTTTTGTATTTTTAGTAGAGACGGGATTTCACCGTGTTAGCCAGGATGGTCTCGATCTCCTGACCTCGTGATCCGCCCGTCTCGGCCTCCCAAAGTGCTGGGATTACAGGCGTGAGCCACCGCGCCCGGCCTATTTTTAATATTCTTAAAAAGCCTATCTGTTGAATCAGTAGTGCCTATTGTGTAATTGATTGTCTTAGCTTATTTTATAAGGATTTTTGAGAAGAAGCTGAAACCTTTTGCTATATGGAGCTCTTACTTGAGTGAACCTGGTCTCCATGGAACTTGCTCCTATATTGGCTTTTATAGTCCTGCTCCTTTATAGTTCTTCTCCAGCTTCCATTTTTCCTTTTGTCTCCTCTGAGGATTTTTCTTCCATTCTCCTTGTCCAAAATACTGTTGTTTTCAAGGTTGTATCCACCTCGTAATTACCTTTCTGTATTCCTTTCCTTAATGAGCTCATTTGTCAAGTAGCTACAACTATTAATCCACTGTTCCGTTTCGTAATCTCCCTGGAGCCCCCAGCCCCAGTCCTCAGCCCTCTGTAGGTACTGAGCAGATGCTGACTGGTGGGTGAGTGGTGGGAGAGTGAGTGAATGAGTGAATGATGCCCCCTTGACTGTGCTCCAACCTCTTCTGACAAACCATCTACAGAATGTCTTTACCTGGATGTTTTACTTCAGAAGGTGCCTACTACCTCAATGAGCCTTATCTGAGAGTTTCATATCTACTTAAACTTCCTTTTTTTTTGAGATGGAGCCTTGCTCTGTTACGCAGGCTCGAGTGCAGTGCTGCGATCTCAGCTCACTGCAACTTCTGCCATTTGGGTTCCAGCGAGTCTCTTGCCTCAGCCTCCCAAGTAGCTGGGATTACAGGCTTGCACCACCATTCCCAGCTAATTTTTGTATTTTTAGTAGGGACGGGGTTTCACTATGTTGGCCAGGCTGGTCTCGAACTCCTGACCTCAGGTGCTCCGCCCACCTCAGCCTCCCAAAGTGCCAGGATTACAGGCATGAGCCACCGCACCCAGCCTCTACTTAAACTTTACAACTCAATTTCTGTTAATAGTTCTATCTTATTTTCTAATCTTCTAGATTCTCCCCTCCTTCCCCCCCCTTCCCAAAAAATGTAGTCGTCTTTGACTTTTTCTTGTATGTTGTGAATTTGGCTTTCTAAACCCAGTTTTTTTTCTTTCAAAATTTCTCAGATTTAGCCCTTGTTTTCCATTTTTCTGTAACTGTCAACGGTTCAGAGTCTCATCACCTCACGCCCAGGTTATTAGCATGTCTGCTGCTAACATTTCCTCTACCCCTCAATCATTTAGACATAATAGACCAATTTTCATAAAATGTTATGTTGCTTTTTCAAAGGCTGAAGCAAAAACATTGAGAATCTTTGAGATGGGTTTTTCAGTAAATCTGATTGCATTAGGTTAGAAAAGAAATGGGAAGATAAGAGAATCAATGTGAATAGAATGCGTGTTTGAAAAGTTTGGCAGATAGATTAGACCATTAACAGAAGACTTGAATTAGGTACTAGTTTCACTTTACAAAATGAAACACCTTACATCGTATTTGTTTTTAAAATAAAGCTGAATATATTAGGATGAATTTTTTTTGTAAAAAAAAAAAAAAAAAAAAAAGCCCATGAACAGTTACAGGATAATAGTATAGTTGTGTAATTGAGATTTTGAAGGAGGCAAGAAAAGATGGAGTCCAAAGTGTAGGTAGAAGACTGAAATTCTTTTTTATTTTTTAGAAGAAACTTCTGTTAAGGGTGAAAATGGAGATATAGAGAGAGTGAATTATTAAATAAAAACAAGTATACACGATGGTGCTTTACCAGATGATCTCATTCTTAACTTTGTATCCTTTTCTTTTTCTTCAGCATGTTGACATAGCGGCATTATTGATAAAATACAACACGTGTGTAAATGCAACAGATAAGTGGGCATTTACTCCTCTCCATGAAGCAGCCCAGAAAGGAAGGACGCAGCTGTGTGCCCTCCTTCTAGCGCATGGTGCAGACCCCACCATGAAGAACCAGGAAGGCCAGACGCCTCTGGATCTGGCAACAGTAAGTCCTCATTTCAGATACTGAGTATTGTTTCTTATACTTTCAGAGATGACATTAAATTCTCGGGCTCACCAGCTTACTTTGAGTCATGTTTATTTCACTGAGAACAGAGATCTCCTTCTGAAAATTTTTGGAGTTCACACTTTTTCTATGAAAATATAATTTAAAACTCTTAAGGCAAACTAATCAGTAAGTTAGTGTAATTTTTTTTTGCCATTCTTAGCCTGCTAGTAAAACATGAATCATAAGAAAACACATTTTTAGAGTGTACCGTCAAAGAATTACATTTAGTAAAATATCTCGTACCTTCTATATTTGGCATGTTATTGTAGAGCAACTAATGTTCATGATGACTTACCTAAGTCTGTGAGATAGTCAAAGAAAAATTAACTCTGGGCAGTATTATTTAACTGCAGAGTCAAAGGTAAGCACCACATCCTCTTCCCTGAACTTTCTGAAAATCGAGGACTTACTGTATAGTCACAATAATTTCTAATTTTTTAAGCCAGAAATGTTTTTTCAAGTTATATTCTGTTTCATTTATTGCTGAGTAACTGTTTCAAAACACTTAGTGGCTTAAAATAATGATGTATTATTTCTTCTGATTCTGTATGTTGGCTAGGAGATTCTGGTCTTACCTGGGGTCACTTGTGTAATTGCATATAGCTGGTGGCTGGGGCAGAAACATAAAGACAGCTTCACTCATATGCCTGGGGCCTTGACAAATACAACTAGAAGACTGGGGCCTCTCCAGTCCCACGTGGCATCTCATCATTAAGTAGTCTTGTTAGAATTTCTTCACCGAATAATTGCATCTCAAGAGGGAGAAAACAGAGGCTGCCATTGTTCTTTAAGGCTTAGCCTGGAACTGACATGCTGTCACTTCCGCCACGTTCTGTTGTGCAAAGCGAGTCATGAACTCAGCTCAGGTTCAAGGGATAGGAAAATAGATTCCACCTTCTTTGAAAGGAGAAGCAAAAATTTCATGGCCATCTTTAATCAGCCACAGTCTTCCCTGTGACTACAAATTAAATCTATTTTTCCCACATTCAAATTACACTCACCTGCCACATGCTCCCCCAACCAACAAGGGGCACAGATAGTCATCACTGGGTCCTTAGCAGTTCTAAGATTCAGCTAGGCACGAGTTATCAGGAATGGTGCCTGATTAGGGCCCAGTTCTGCTCCCAGAGAGTGGTTCACTGTGGCTGTATTTTTTTTTTTTTCCTTTCTTTTTTTTTCTTTCTCTTGAGATACAGTCTGGTCTGTCACCCAGGCCGGAGTGCAGTGGCATGATCATGGCTCACCACAACCTTGACCTCCCAGATTCAAGCCATCCCTCCACCTCAGTCTCCTAAATAGCTGGGACTACGGGCACGTGCCACTGTGCCTGGCTTTTTTTTTTTTTTTTTTTTTTTACTTTTTGTAGAGACAGGGTGTTGCTATGTTGCCCAGGTTAGACTTGAACTCCTGGGCTCCTCCCTCAGCCTCCTTCCTCAGGCTCCCAAAGTGCTGGGATTGCAGGTGTGAGCCACTGTACCCAGCCTCTGTAGCTCTTGGCCATGCCCTCTGAATTATCCTTGTCTTTTCATAAGAAATGGATCATATTTACAGCCAAATGGCTTTCTCCACCTGTTCCCTGCTCGTAGAAATTTTGGGGACCCTAAGCCTTTTACTATTTTAATCTACCTGTCCCTTTTAGTCAAACTAGTACAACTCTTCCTTTATAAACTTTTGGATTTCCCATCAAATTACGCACCACTCCATCAGCCAAAAGCCCCACCCACAAATCTTTTCAAGACAAGTCCTTCTGTAATATGGATTCCAAGTCAAAGTGCAGTGGGGCAATGCCCATAAGACCCTTCGAAGCTCTTTCATCTAACCAAGGGAATTCACAAGGTACCACCTTAGAGGTTTTTTAAAGATTTTGAGGTAATATATCTATACTTCTGGTTGATTTTTATTCTGAGGCCATGTTTTCCTGTCAGCACCCTGGATTTGACCTTTGGCCTGAGGCTATGCCTTACTTGAAGAAACTTTTGCTGATGGAGAGGCTGGGAATGGTGAATAATTTTATTTTCTAACCTAGCAAATCTTGGGTGAATACTTTTCCTTAAAGAGAACTAAACAGTTCCTTTCTCTCTTCCTGTACCTTATCATGGGCAGGTAAACATACCAGTCCAGCTGGCGAGGCAAAATTTGTTCTGGAAATTTCCTTAGCCAAATTTACAAGTTTATTTAGGTTCACGTTCTGCCTTCCATAAGACTTTATGTGCCAGTGTTGCCAAACTTTCTGCTACACAGCATCAGTCCCCTTTCTCTTGCCTTCAGTAGCACTTGCCTGTCTTCCACTCACAGCCTCCGTCAGCAATAACCAGGCCACCCTTCACACCTCCAACCAAAGCCACATGTCCACCAGCACCCCACTTCCCGGTACTGGTGTGCATTTCATTTCTCTGTTGCTGCACACTAAGCCACCCCCAAACCCAGTGAGGGTTTAACATGACGATTTGTTGTTTCTCACACTTCTGGGAGGTGACTGGGCTCAGCTGGGCAGTTCTGCTGGTTTTGTAGTTACCTGCACCTGGGAACTCAGCAGAGGCTGGAGCTTCCAAGATAGCCTTTCATCCTGCAGGGCTCTCCCTGCATAGGATCTCACCACTCAGTAGTCTAGCCCAAACTTCTGTACAGCATGGCAGATGGCTTCTAAGAGAGTAAAAGTAGACACTGCCAATCCACTTAAAGCCTGGCTCAGAAGCCTCAGAACATCACTTCTGCATTCTGTTGGGCAAGACAACTCACAGGGCAAAGCACATTCAAGGGGGGTGGAAATTCAAGGGGAGACATGCATGACGGGAGGAAAGAATTGATGGCTGGCTGTCTCTGGAGACTATCTCCCACATACTCGAAAAGCAATTGCATCTAATACTTAAAAACTGTAAAGTTTATGAATAAATGAGCTGAGTGTCATCCCTTTGAAATTTCACCAGATGCTAATTTTACATGACACTATTAAGTGTGAAGTAAATAACCAGATTATTATAGCTGTTTAAACATAAAGAAAATATAGTAAATATGGAAATTTTTCTAAAGAAGGGTGACAGTTAACACTGAAAGTGCTTTTTTTTAATGAAAGAAGAAATATTTTTAAAAATTACATGGTTTCTCCAATTCTTTCTACTGAAACTACTGAAACTCTTTGGAGCTGTGGATAGGAGAAAGAATGATCAAAAACCAGAAGGGGATAGACAATGAGGCATTCATTAAGGAAAAAATCCACAAAGCATTTGGTTCTTAGTGAAAAACTAACCATTTCAATATATGGTATTTTCATGTGTTTTTTTTAACCATTTTTTCAGGCTGACGATATCAGAGCTTTGCTGATAGATGCCATGCCCCCAGAGGCCTTACCTACCTGTTTCAAACCTCAGGCTACTGTAGTGAGTGCCTCTCTGATCTCACCAGCACCCACCCCCCCCTGCCTCTCCGCTGCCAGCAGCGTAGACAACCTCACCGGCCCTCTAGCAGAGTTGGCCGCAGGAGGAGCCGCCAACGCAGGGGATGGCGCCGCGGGAACAGAAAGGAAGGAAGGAGAAGGTGAGGAGACCCCGCGAATGCTTCTGTATTTATGCCTTTTGTTCGTGGAGCAGAATTTCTTTTTTCTGTTGATAATTACTGAACGCCTCAATTAGAGACGTCCTGTCTGAAATTTTCATACACACAACATCTTATGAGAAATATTTCTTCATAGAAGACGGCCACATTTCTTGGCGTTGCCATTGTTCTTATTTCTGTATATTCTAGAGCATCTGTTTACAGCCAGCACCTTACTGAACCACTTATCCTGAAATGTGTCGGAACACAACTGAGGTCGTTTCAGGAATGAAAACTGAAATGATAGCTGATACATTTAGATTTTTTAATTCATTAAAAGCTTTAGATTTCTCTGTATAAGTAGCATTCTATAGTATAAATATTATACTATAATATTTTAAAATTAGTATTATTCTCTATATTTTTATGAATTACAGTAAGTTATAATTCTATATTCTAACCATATTAGAATTGATATAAATTCTAATTTGATAAAGATAAAACACTCTGCTTTTGTTTCTCAATCAACTTCAGAAATAAAGTGTCTGAATTAAATCTATGTATTCTGTATTATTTTATGCCATGTAAAATCATCTGACAGCCAAGGTTGTCAGAGTCATGTCTTTAAAGGGATACTGAAATTTTCTTTATATTTAGAGAATTATTTCTGAGAATCTTGAATATGTTTCTGTTTTAGTTACCGGTCTTGACATGAATATCAGCCAATTTCTAAAAAGCCTTGGCCTTGAACACCTTCGGGATATCTTTGAAACAGAACAGGTAAACACTCTTTTATATATTTGAGTCATTTAAACTAAATACTAAGAATTAGGCTGGATGCAGTGGCTCACACCTTAATCCCAACACTTTGGGATGCTTAGGCAGGATTGCTTGAGCCCAGGAGTTTGAGACCAGCCTGGGCAACAAAGCGAGACCCCCATCTCTACAAAAACAAAAACAAGAACGTGTTTTTAAGTTAGCTGACCATGGTGACTTACTGGGTACCTGTAGTCCTAGCTGCTGGGAGGCTGAAGCAGGAAGATCACATGAGCCCAGGAGTTTGAAACTGCAGTGAGCTGTGATTGTGCCACTGCATTTCAGCTTTGGTGACAAAGTAAAACCCTATCTCAAAAAAAAAAAAAAAAAGAAAAAGAATTATTAATTGCCACCCACCTCTTTTCTCTTTTGCTTCTTATGAGCTATTTTTAAACCCACAACACATTTCTGTAAGAAGCTAGAGGAGCCCAGTATTTTATACTTCTCCCCAAAATTGTCTGACAAATGAGAGTCTTTGTTTTGTTTTATCTTTACAAGCAGCCTAGCACTTTGCATTTTATTACGTGTCAAAACTTAGACCATGCGGCTACCATCATTGTCCTTGGTGGTTTGGTTTCCGGAAAGTGTCAGTCTTCATTCATCTCACTTCATTATTCACGTGACGACTATGCTCCTGAAGCCATTGCCCATTCATTTGGAAAGCGCAGTCATACTTAGACAAGTGCACCTTTTAAGAATCGCCCCTTTATGAAGTTTCTGTTGTCCCCTTGGAATCTTAAATAATCTTGAACCAAAAGTTGGCCATACATTCCAATAGACCCACCCTATTTGGGGATCCATCTTAAATGTCTGTGAGGGGCTAAGGATGGAGTCATCATTAGGGCATGTATGAATTTAGGATTATTCTGTTAGTTTTACTGTTTTCATACAGTATAAGGAGTTGTAATATTATATGCTTTCATTATTATGGTCAACTTTAAATACTGAATGCTGGTAAGTCCTGAATTTAAATGGACTATTGATATACATGAAATTTTAGAATGGGAAAGGTGTTTAGAGAAAATTAAGTTATTCTCCCAGGTGTAGGGATCACCCTTGTATAATAACACCCATGTTAGTCCTCCAGCCAGGGAAGATACCTTGTTAAAATTTGGGACAGGTGTAATAGAATGTTTGTAACTTAAAGTGTGCCAAAAACTGCCGGTAGGTATAATTCATTTGTTTTGGGCTTATGCTCACCCTGTTTTGCACAGAGATCTAATCTCCAGTCTGCATATGTATTCAGTTTCACAGGACTATACTCCCTACAGAGGCTGTAGGGGAGAATCTATTCCATGCCTCTTCTTGCTTCTGATGGTTGGCAGCTTCTTTGGCTTGTGGCCACGATACTGTAGTCTCTGCTTCCGTCTTCACATTGACTTCCTGTCCTCTGTGTCTCTTCCAAGGACATTTGCATTGAATCTGAGGCCACCAGTATAATCTCCTCATGTCTAGACCCTTAACATAATTTTGTCTGCAGACACTCTTCTTCCAAAGAAGGTGACATTCATAGGTTCTCGGGATTAGAACATAGACATACCATTTTGAGGGCCACCATTCAGCCCACTACAACAGGATGTGGCCCTTTATATCTTTTTAAGACCTAGTCAACTTATCAGAGGTGTCAACCTTTCAACCACCCACCTCTACACATCTTCCCCTATTTTAGAATAAATCTGTTTTTTCAATTATTCTTTATATGACATGATTTTCCACTATTTCACTGGCACCTTTGGCCCACTATGGTTCCCTTCTAGCCTTATAGTCAATTTGGAGTTAACTTAAAAACCAGGTCTTTTTTCTATTTTATATCAGTTATACTGTTAAGATTTTCTTCTGCTTTTTCTTTTTTTGTTTTGTAGCTACATTTTTTCATTGTATTTCATCTTTAATGCTCTTAATAACAACAGTTGAGTAGGGATAGCATTGGACTAAAAGAAGACCTTAATTCTAATTACTTTTACCTTCTTACTAGCTGTGTAAAATTGGGCTAAAAGACATTTATCCTATCACTTCCTTTACCAGTAAAACCTAATGCCTACAAATGTTCAGAGAGTTAAAATTCTCGGTAATATTGTGCTGCTGTGTCAGCTTTTAATACAGTGATGCATCACATGTACCTTTGGTCTAATGGTTAGGACTTTATAGACTGCTGTCTATAAAATTGTTTTCTTTCCCAACCATTTATTCATCCCCTGGTTTGGAGCTTTCTTAGGAGAATATCCTAAACAGTAAGAATGCTTTATCCTTATTCCCTAACTGAAGGTGTGAAAGCTGTTTTAAAATCATTATACTCGGCTGTTCCCATATTACAGCTATAGCTGTTCTTCCCAAATCATTTCCACAGTAATTGTAAAATTTCAAACACATCTTTGCTAAATAAACCAAAGACCTTAACTCAAACAAATAATTCCAATTTACTGATGAAACTTTTCTAAAGAATATTAATTTTCTTCTTTTAGTCAGTTTGCATTATAATTTTATGTGTTATTTCTTTTTTACTTTATATTGTATATTCTCATTGTCAGTAACTGACTTCCTGTGGCATATTTATCACATTTTATTGATTTGAATAGTTTAATAGTTTAGTCTCCTAGTCACTCCTTCTGACAGCTTGTTCTGGTTTCATCAGTTTCATTGTTCTTTTTTTACTGCAGTTTCGTTCTGAGTAAATAGTTCCATTGATTTTCTTTTAGCCAGAATAATTTCTATTGCCTTTTCTTGATCCATACATAGACAATTGCATTTAATGTGTATTACCAAGCACAGTTCTTTTCCTCCAGACAAGTGATACTACCTTTCTTTGTTTCTAACTGTGTCTGGCTCAATCATCAAGCAATCAAATGTATTTTTATTTTAATTGCAAATGTTATTTATCTAACCTTCCATTATAAGTAAATGTGATAACCTTTTCCATAACTTTAACCATTAGCATTTTCCCCCGTTAACATTCTGTATCAGTAATATGTGATGATGGTGCACATACTTGTATAGTGGGGGAGGAGTGAGGGTGCATGCGTTGTACTCATTTAATTCATATCTGTTTGGCTTAAGCCAGGAGAGCCATTGTTTTCTGATGTGTTTTGACATGCTCATATGTCTCATTGCCTGTGTACCTACTCATGGATGCCAGTGGGGTGTGGAATGTAGGTATTTTATTTCTGGTCCCAGAAAAAAACCTTCTGCACATCATAGCCTCACCTCCTATCTTCACAGTTACTCTCTCGGAAGTCTCTAACTAAATTGTCTTGTTTCCCATAGATACTTTGCCAAGTTCTGTGTTAAATAATATATACCTGTATCCTTTCTAGTTAATTATAGTACCCATGTGACTTTGGCCCTTCCTTTATAACATAGCTTTCTACCCATGAACATAGGTAGAACACTTTTTCTATGGGAAAGACAGATTTTATTTACACTACAATATCTGGAACATAAATGCTGTCACTTGGAAGACTGCTGTGGACATCTTTATGGTTAACCTGTGTACTTTCATGGAAAGTGACCAGATAAATTTTGATTTCAAATTCTTGAAGATAAAAGCATGGCCTCCAGTAATTCATTGTGAATTTGATTATAAAGTTAGTACTTGTTACTACTGCTGTACCATACAACCTTTTAAGCCCAAGCAAGAGAAAGGTCTTTTTCATTAAAACTAATTTTCTCTCCCCACCCAAAGTAAAATGACTCTTAGAAGCTACAGGTAGCTCTTTTTGCAGTGACCTTTGCTTTATGTGCAAGATGACTTTAACTGACATGTGGATAGTCTTTATTCTTAATATTATAATTTTATTTTAATGTATACTAGATAGAAATAACTAGCCCAACAAGCTTGTGATTTCCTCGGTATAATAACTAAGTCAAGGTTTTATAAAAGGAGCAAGTTAATTTAAATATGATTTTCAGAAAAAAATGTCTAACAGCTGACAGGAGTACATATAAAATCCCTGAATCTTGAAGCAACATGTCTAAAATCCAACTAATCTGCTTTCCATCCAGATATTTCTATTTCTTTTTTTGATACAATAGTCTCATAGTTACCCAGCTGCAGAATTTTGGAATAATCTTTAATTACTTTCATTCTTTTTTTTAACCATTTCTATTTACCAGGCCCTGTAAATAGAGTTCTCCAGTTGCTTTCAGATTCACCCCTTCCATGCCATTTTATCTTCATCTTGTTCCCAGTTGCTTTCCCTTCCAAATCTGCCCTTCATAATGCCAACAGTCTCATCCTCCTAAAATACAACATCGATCATATTACTCTGCTGAAAAGACTTCCCAGGGCCTTTGGTATACTTTTTTTTTTTTTTGAGACGGAGTCTTGCTCTGTCTCCCAGGCTGGAGTGCAGTGGCCCAGTCTCGGCTCACTGCAACCTCTGCCTCCCAGGTTCACGCAATTCTCCTGCCTCAGCCTCCTGAGTAGCTGGGATTACAGGCGCGCACCACCATGCCTGGCTAATTTTTGTATTTTTAGTGGATATGGGGTTTCACCATGTTGGTCAGGCTGGTCTCGAACTCCTGACCTCATGATCTGCCCACCTTGGCCTCCCAAAGTGCTGGGATTACAGGCATGAGCCACCACACCTGGCCAGCCTTTGGTATACTTCTAAACCCCTTAATTTGATAGGTAAGGCCCTTTAAGATCCTCTCTGTGCCTGCTGCTCTGCCGTTCCCTCCTTTTAATCCTTGATACATATTCTCCTGTCACCATTTTGAACTACAGTACTTAAGTTCCCTCAGATACTCTGTATTCTTTTAACTGATTTTCCCTTTGCACATGCTATTCCCTCTGTCTTAAGTACACTTTCTTCCTTCCCCTGCCTGATGAACTCCTGCTGCTTAGCTGAATTACGACCTTCTTCTGAGAACCTTTCCTCATCTCCTTCCTGCCCCTTCCTTCCCAGCCCGCCTTGCATCCCTGACCAAGCAGGTCACCTTCACGAGAGTTCTCTTAGGGATTCTCTAAGACATTGACCCATTTTGTGTGTGTTTGTTATCTCGAGTAAATAACATGAACTCTGGTTGGCACTCTATTTCATGGCCCCACTCTTTTACTATCAGTTATTTGGACCAACCATGTAACTTTCCAACTCTAATTGGTCGTTTTAGGATTAAATGAAATGTTTACTTTTTAAAGCAATATATAGCATAAAGAAGGTACTCATTAAACATTTTTTGTGTGAATGAGCTGACATAGATCTAAATTCCTTAGCTTTTCATTTAAAGTTTTTCAGTGGCCACTGCCTGATAAATACGCAGACAAATTGGACACCAAGTAACCCAGTGTAACTAAATTTAATGTTTAATCATTTTCGCCTTCTAGTCATCCTTTTAAAGAATAGAAACAGGGAAAAGATACAGCTGTACATCTCAGCTCTTCTGTGTACTGTTTTCATGACTTCTCTCAGTACCAGTGACCTCATAATATATTAATAGTACTTCATTATGCGTCATCGTAAGGATTAAATGAGGTAATGTAAATAAAGTGCTTTGAACTGTGCTTGATATGTAGCGAGTACACAACAAATATTGAGTGCATGGTGGTTGGATGATGAACGGTTGGATGGAACTGCAGTAATAATGTATATTTATATTCAGTTGCAAGTATAGAAAGTTGTCCCATTCCCTTTTTGTTTTTCAGATTCCACAGGTTAATAGCTTTTCATCTCTTCTATCCTTCAGGATAGCCTAATAAACGTTGTCTTTCTTTTTTCTTTAGTTACGTATTTTCATATTCATTCCTTTTGTGTTACTGTAAGTATCTAATTGGATAAATGCCAAGATAGCATGGGTAGATCACCTATTTACTGCTGTGTAACAAATTACCCAAAACTTAATGGCTTAAAATAAGAAACATGTATTATCCCACAGTTTCTGTAGGTCAAGAATCTAAGCATGGCTTAGTTGGGTGCCTCTGGCTCAAAGTCTGTCCCGAAGCTGCAGTAAACTGTCCGACAGGTCTGCAGTCTCACCTGGGGACTCACCTGGCAAGGGCGTGGACCCGCTTTCAAGCTCACTCACAGTGTTGGTTGACTGGCCTCAATTCCTCACCTGTCGGCCTCTCCACAGAGTGACCTTATAGAGTATTACTTACCTGTTGCTGCTTGATAAATTACCGTAAACTCAGCAGCTCGAAACAGCACACATTTTGTGAGGCAGGACTCTATGCACAGCTTAGTTGTGTCCCTGGCTTCATGATCTCTCACAAGGCTACGGAGCATTAGCCAGGGTCAGTATGTCATGTAAAGACTCCACTGGAGAAGGATCCCCTTCCACACTCTCACATGATTACTGGCAGGATTCAGTCCCTTGCAGTCTGTTGGACTGAAGCCCTCAGTTCCTGCCATGTGGGCCTCTATAACATGGTTTCTTGCACTATCAAAGCCAGCAAGAGAAAAAGGATCTGCGAGTCACCTCTCATCACCATTGCTGTATTTGCTTGGTTAGAAGCCAGTCACTAGGCAAGCCTGCACTGCAGGGGAGGGGAGCACATAGGATGTGATGTAAGAAGGTGGGAATCATTGAGTCTGTCTGCCATAGCATGGCAGCCAGGTCTTCTAGGCTGAGCAGTCCAAAGAGTAAGCGCCCAAGATGGAAGCCACAATCTGTTACCTAATGTAAAAGTAATTTCCCATCACTTCCGCTGTATTATATTTGTTAGAAGTGAGTTCATAAGTCTGTCTCACATAGGGAAGGGATTACAGTGAAGACACAAATGCCGGGAGGTAGGAGACCACTTGCCACATTAGGTGTGAGAGCTCCTCTCAGCCTTGCCTTCTAAACTAAGTGACTTGCTCTCGGTCTCTTCAGGTTGTTTTGTTGGTTTGGTTTGGGTGTTTTGTATTCATTTTATGATTGGAGCTATAAAATGAATAAATACATTAAATATTCTCCATTATTCCTCTAGAACGTTGTAGAGAATATTGTGTTTTGCTGGCCTGGTGTCTGCTTCCTCCAGATGCGCACTACATGTATCAGTTCAGAAAAGTCTGAGGATTCTCTGAATTGAAGTTACCACATAGATATGAGACCCTTGGTTTTAAACTGAAGTTAGTTTGGAATATTTAGAAGAAAAAAATGGGACATCAGTAACATAGTTTCCAAATTATGTTAAAATCATGTCTAGCTAAGAATGTAAAGGCTCCTATTATTTTGTAAACTATTCCATCTCAAAGATGTGTATTTCAGAACTGGGTTTTTTTGTTTTGTTTTGTTTTAACGCTCTGCTGAAACCTTTCTTTTGGGTGATTGTGGAGGTAAATTGCCTGCTTTGTGTAATGCAGCAATTAGTGCTTAAATGGCCACTTAGAAGCAATATAGAAAATTATTTCCAAAGAATGAGTGATGTATGCTCATTTCACTGGAAAGATCAAACTCATATTTTATTCTGACAAAAAAATCAGCAGAGGTCCAGGCCTAATTTGTCAGTTTTTTAAATGTTACTTGAAAGTTAAAAGTGGAGAAAAGCGATCTTGTTTGAGTTGGAAAAGGAGTGTCTGTAAAAGAATTTCTTGGTTTTCCAAGGAAGGGGAAAATCAAAGACTAATCTTGCAGACTGGTGTTTGGATTGTCACAAGGCCAGCTTTGTCAAGGCTGGAAAGTTGCATGTTCAGACCAAGAAATGTGGCTGCCCGAGTTCATCCTGTGTGTTCAGAACATAGCCACTGGGTGGTAGCAGAGTCCCAGCTACTTTAGTCCATAAGGGAATTAGGTGATTTTGAGCCAACTAATCATCTCCATTTTACAGGGATAAATAACCGAAAGTTAAAAACTAACCAAAAATTAAAAACCACTATGTTGTATAAAAACAGAATGTATTTTAAGCAGAAGGGATTAAGTCTGAGAATTTATGAGAGAGCTTAAAAACCATCTACTCTTTCCTTATCCAAATTGGAATTTTAAAATGTAGCCTCTCTTTAAAACAGTTTGCAATCGAACTAAATCCTTGAGATGTCAGTCTCACTGCTTTTTAAGGCAGTCTGTCCCCGGCTTGAGTATTTCTTAGCACTGAGAAGTTTTTCCTTATCTGTCGTCTAAAAACTGCTTTCTCCTTTTCCTGCGCTCTGTTTACTTGCGCTGAATGCCTCTCCCTTTCCCCCACCGTTCATTTCTACTCCCTGCTGGATACTGGGATCTGGTGTTTCGAAACCCGTTTTCAAGCTACTGATTCCTCCTCTATCTTGAGGCAAGCAGTAGATGATAGAACAAAATCATCTAAAGGAAATATAGCGATGATCTTTTTGTATTTCCATAGTATTGTTTCTCCCTTTTTAATTCCCATGGACAAAAAGGAAATCAAGGAGTACTTCAAGTAAGCAAAAAAGCTGATGAGACTATCAAGACAACTTTAAAAAGATTGTAAGCTCATGTTTGTAAAGGAAACACAATAATTTTATTAATTTGCATGGTACTCATAGTATTGTAGACAATTGGAAAAGCTTTTGTCCTCTGAAGAACTGTTAAAGATTTCACAAGTAATTTTGTTTCATTTTTCAGATTACACTAGATGTGTTGGCTGATATGGGTCATGAAGAGTTGAAAGAAATAGGCATCAATGCATATGGGCACCGCCACAAATTAATCAAAGGAGTAGAAAGACTTTTAGGTGGACAACAAGGTAAGCTATTCAGAAAAAAAAGCAAATTTCAGAAATCAGTGGTGCAAGGTAAGTGTTGGGGCTGACAGTGAACTCAGGCTGTCTGACCCCAGAACCATACACTGAACTGTTGTACCTCCTGTCCCTTCCGCATCTCAGTTATTGGCCTCGTGCTCCCTCTAGCTGGAAAAATCTGAGTCAGTCTTCCCTCTCTCCCAACACTTTATAGCCTCAACTTCTCTGGAATCTCTGTACTTCTGTCCTTTCCCATGACTGCCACTTGATCCAAGCCACCATTCTGTCTCCCGTACTAGCTCCAACCTTTACATTTGCTTCCTTCCAGTACCTTCTCTACAATGTGAACACAATCTTTTCAAAATGATGATATGATCATATCACTCCATTGCTTAAACCCCTTTAATAGAATCCTGTTGCCTTTAGGATAGAATCGAACATTCCTAACATGGCTTTTCACAATCTCACCTTTCTTACCTTAACTTGAACCATCCTCCCCGCCACATGATTGTCATCTTTGTCTTTTTCCATTCTACTTTGCTGTTACAAGCCTCTTTCCCTCTGTTTTTATTCATTTCTCTATTTGTTAGAAGCACTTTCACTATAGGAAAGCAAGGAAAGAGAATCTACAGAGCTAATCAAATTACAAGAGTGATGTGAAATTCAAACTGGAAGATTTTGTGCTTACGTCTTGCTTATTTATCTGTATTTTAGTTCATCCATGAAACTAACAAAGATAATGTATTTTAAAGCAATCGTAAGTGTCTATTTCAAGTCATCTTACAAGAGTTTTTAGAGGATATTTCTATTTTAGATCTGACTATATTGTGATGTCAGTGCATGTTTTTCTTTTGTATCAGACATAGCTTCATGTATGTTCATGATAGAGTTTAATTCAACAAATATTTGTTGAACTCTGCAGTGTGTACAAGAAGCTCTATAACAATAGATAAAATTGGGCCAGGCACGGTGGCTCACGCTTGTAATCCCAGCAGTTTAGGAGGCCGAGGTGGGCGGATCACGAGGTCAGGAGATTGAGACCATCCTGGCTAACATGGTGAAACCCCGTCTCTACTAAACAAAATACAAAAAATTAGCCAGGTGTGGTGGTGGGTGCCTGTGGTCCCAGCTACTAGGGAGGCTGAGGCAGGAGAATGGCGTGAACCCGGGAGGCGGAGCTTGCAGTGAGCCGAGATCAGGCCACTGTACTCCAGCCTGGGCGACAGAGCAAGACTCCATCTCAAAGAAAAAAAAAAACAAACAGATAAAATTGATCCCCAAACATTTTCATTTTTTTTCTCCTGTCCTGGAGTATATTTGTTTAAAGTAACCGAATTTATCAGGTTCAGGTTGCAAATAGTTTAGGTTTGTTCCAAAGTGTCAATTATTTATTATGAAGTTTTTTTTCTAAAATAGAGCCTGAGTAGTGCAGACTTTAGTTTTATATGTTAATTTTTCTCTCCTGCAGGCACCAATCCTTATTTGACTTTTCACTGTGTTAATCAGGGAACGATTTTGCTGGATCTTGCTCCAGAAGATAAAGAATATCAGTCAGTGGAAGAAGAGGTAATATACATCAGAAATCTTTCATTTGCTTTTCTTGAAATCTGTGGATAAACCTGTTTTTCTGGAAGAAACCTCGTCTTACGTTGCCTTGTGGTCACACGCCTATGAATCAGTCTCTCTTAGCCACTGTGGTGGAATATTGCCAAAATTAAAATATGACAGCGCCACATGGTTTTCACATCAAAGCCTGGGTTTTCTAATGCATGGGGCCCCTCTGTCTTTTTATTCTGGAGATTTTCTTGAAATTCATGCAGAATAAGGAGCCTATTAGAACTATTTTCTTATATTGTTATAGTGCCACCTAAGAATGACATAGAATGAAAAACTCTTGCCTCATAGAGAGCAAGTATGTTCTCATCCTTGTTTTTATGCAGTTACAAATGTGACTGTAAAATAATATGCCTAATCGTCACGTGTGCTTCTGGGTCTGCCTCATTATTCTACATAACATTTCATTTCTCCAGTCACAGTTTTTCTGAGCCCCTATGAAGGCTGTTTGTGTGACCCTCTTGGTGGTCAGATGCCAGTGAGACTCCCACTCCACTGACGGTTTATGCATAAACAGCCTAATACACATTGTTATAAGTAAAATTCATGTTTGTTTTTTTTAATTAGTACTCATTTTATTTTCATTCCCAGGCTAGGAACTTGCATTAGGTAACTCAGGACCATGACCCCAGGGCTGTATTTCAGCTCATACTTAGTGCATCAGGAAGGCATCATGGGGCCCAGTGTCTCACTACCTCATGCTTCTCTTAGCAGTTAGTACATTTTGATGATAATGTCAAAAATGTAGTGACTCTTCACAAGTGGAGCAGTAAGGGAGAGAAATCATTCTATTGAGTTAATTCTCTGAGAAATTTAGATCTTTAAACATTTTTCTTTTCCATAATTATTTTTAATTTAGAGAGTAGTCAGAAGAAAGTTAATCCCTTTAGTAGTACATTATAGTCAAATTCCCCTGGTCTGTGTAAATATACTTAGAGATCGATCCCAAGCTGAAGACTGTTGAGATAATATGGAATATTTCACCTACAGAACAAATATTTGTTTTTTAAAAATTATTTTTAGCATTTGTTAATTGAACGTAAGGAGTTTTTGTTTGACTTAATCAGTGTTAGTTCTTCTTCTCAATAAGATAAGATAGTAATTGTAGATGACTTAATGTGATTTTTTTATGTTTCTCCATTGTGTTTACAGAAAACTTTCAGAACTTTTGTTTAAAAGTAAACAAAGTGCATAAATTTAATATTTATGTTTGAAATTATTTTCTCATCAGAAATACTTATCCACTAAACTTGTTCATCAATTTGTAGTGAACTGCTTTTATTAATACCGAATTTTAGACTCATCAATGAAACAATAAAATTGGAAGAAATGTCTAGAATGATACACTGGGGTGTTTTTATAAAATTAGTTCTTTTGTTCTATAGATGCAAAGTACAATTCGAGAACACAGAGATGGCGGCAATGCTGGCGGCATCTTCAACAGATACAATGTCATTCGAGTACGTTTTTGAAGTTTCATGGTGAAAACTGGATTGCAAGGCTTGCCTAAAAATCAAATCTGGACAATGAAAAAAGTTCATTAAGTCATATTTTCAAACTGTGAAAGATAATTCATCACCTGTTGCCCTGAAGTCAGATACCACTCTTCTCACTACAATATCTCTAACTCCCCAAGACGATACATCACTAAAAATAGAGACATTCTGAAAACACCAAAGCTACAAACAGGCTAAATCAGCTTGTACTAGTGATACTTACATGGATATTTGTCTTCCTGCTTATCCACAAATACAGGCCATAGCTGACAGTAATATTTTTTATCAATTGAAAGTTGCATCGAAGTCCTGGATCTTCAGTCTTATTGAACCAGTAATTACCCCAGAATACATATATCTCTTAATCTCAGTATCTTAATTTTTAATATGGAACACATGCCTCAAGCTTTTTACAAAGTGGTATCACGAAGATGAATAAAATCTGTAGAGAACTGGTTTAACCCTTTGAGTTAACAGACCCGTGAAAGTTACACTGGTACACATCAGAATAGCCCAGGGAACTTTTTTAAAAAAAATACAGATTTATATGTCCCCATCTCCTAAACTTTATTAAGTCTGGGGAGGAGCCTAAATATAACCTTTTTACCTTTTTTTTTTTTTTTTTTTTAATCCTGATTTAGAGGTAATAGCCAGGTCTGGTATAAAATAACAAAAACTGTAACTGAAAATTATGTCACTAACAGCTGGAGTATTTTCTGAATTACACTCACACAGTAGCTTTATCACTTTTACATTTGAGCAAAATAGAAATGGACCTTCCTAAAAGGAAACACACTTTTCATTTTAAATCGTAAATGCACATTTCACTGATAATTTTTCTTCCTTCTTCATCCTTAAAGATTCAAAAAGTGGTCAACAAGAAGTTGAGGGAGCGGTTCTGCCACCGACAGAAGGAAGTGTCTGAGGAGAATCACAACCATCACAATGAGCGCATGTTGTTTCACGGTGAGCGGCGTGGCCGTGACGGTGGACGCCTCCCTGGGCCTTTGCAGGAGTCAGTAAAATGAAAAACCTACGTTAAATTGATTGTAATAGGGTTGTATTAAAAATGGCTTGTTTTGATTATTTTGTTCAAATAATTCTTGGTACCAGCTTTCTAACGTATCACACATTAGTACAGACTTCCCAGTGCATGGACAATGAAAATAATTGAGCTAAAATTATTTTAGAACTTAAATTGCAAATTGAGCCACCTAGTGAATTATTTTTGTTGTAATTTAGTACTAGTACATTATTATGTATAATAGGGCTCCTTAGGAAATACTTTTCATTTATACACTATTCATTTCTTAATATTAACCTGCCCAGTGCAAATAGTCTGCAGGTAATTGAGCTTCTAGAGACGTGTTCAAAAATGAGTCTTTCTATCTTCTGTTTCTAGGTTCTCCTTTCATTAATGCCATTATTCATAAAGGGTTTGATGAGCGACATGCATACATAGGAGGAATGTTTGGAGCTGGGATTTATTTTGCTGAAAACTCCTCAAAAAGCAACCAGTATGTTTATGGAATTGGAGGAGGAACAGGCTGCCCTACACACAAAGACAGGTCGTGCTATATATGTCACAGGTAAGCACCTTGCTATTAGTGTAACGTTTGCCACCCCCAGGTCATGAACCAAATTGGGTTTTTTGTTTGTTTGTTATGAGATGGAGTCTTGCTCTTGTGGCCCAGGCTAGAGTGCGATGGCACGATCTCGGCTCACTGCAGCCTCCGCCTCTTGGGTTCAAGCGATTCTCCTGCCTCAGCCTCCCCAGAGCTGGGATTACAGGCGCCTGCCACCACGCCTGGCTAATTTTTGTATTTTTAGTAGAGATGGGGTTTTGCCATGTTGGCCAGGCTGGTCTCAAACTCCTGACCTTGTGATCTGCCCGCCTCAACCTCCCAAAGTGCTGGGATTACAGGCATGAGGCACCGTGCCCAGCCCCAGATTGGTTTATCAGGCTCTGCAGAAGTCACAGGTTATCCTCAGTCTTGCATCCCAGGAAATCCCATTGGTTCTGGGAATGGGTGGGAACAGCTGATCAGCCTCTTCCCTAACAGGAGCAGTAACAACAGAGCAGATAAGCTGGGGTAAAAACCAGGTACATGTCCTCCAGTCATGGGTTAGAATAAAACACTCTGCATCTTGGCTTTCTCCCTGGGTTTCACTTTTCTTGCTTTGTAATAATAATAAGTTAAGGCTAAGGATGATTTCTATAGAACAAAGAACCACTAGCTGTAGTCACATTTGAGCGAAGACACGCTTCTATGAAAAGGTAGATTCTTTAATTTACTTCTGATGTCGCTGATGATGGTGTTGTTTTAAGGCAGGATACATAATTAGCCTTGGCAACTTAAAATATCAACTTTGGAATCAATAGCAAACAAATGAATATTGGCCATGTTAATAGGCTTTTTAAACTCAAAAATTGGAGAGAATAATGGTATGCTCTGTCTGATGTCAGTGGTGAAAAAAATACTCTCCCTTTCCTTCGCAATGAAAAAACACAAAAGAATTATCCTGTGCAAAGATTGGGATTTATTACGTTTCTCTGTAAACTTACCAAATGCATTATTTTTTATCAAGCCAGGTTAATATTTTGTAATTTGGTTAAGACCTTAAAAAGACCCAAATAATGTTAGAACAAGGATCTCTGAGGGGAAAAAAAAGAGCCCCAATAACCTTGAAATTGTGATTATTGACCTTAAAACTTATCTCTCAGTTGTGTTTTGAAAAAATTATTGCCATCAGCCATTCTGAGTTGGATGTCATATGTCCAGAAGGAAACTTCCTTCCATTAAGACCTCTGTGATTAAGAATACAGAGAAACTTTCAGCCGGGTGTGGTGGCTCAAGCCTGTAATCCCAGCACTTTGGGAGGCTGAGGCAGGTGAATCACAAGGTCAGGAGATCAAGACCACCCTGGCTAACACGGTGAAACCCCGGCTCTACTAAAAATACAAAAAAAAAATTAGCCGAACATGGTGGCAGGTGCCTGTAATCCCAGTCACTGGGGAGGCTGAGGCAGGAGAATGGCGTGAACCCAGGAGGCAGAGGTTGCAGTGAGCTGAGATTGCGCCACTGCACTCCAGCCTGGGGGACAGAGTGAGACTCCGTCTCAACAGAAAAAGGAATACAGAGAAATTTTCAAGTGTATATATAGCATGTAAAAGGGTTTTGTTTTGTTTTTTTTTTTTAATGCTTCAAACTTAATTCCTCTGGAGACAAAAATGAACCTAAATAAGCACTAAAAGTGGACCTCAGAGAAGATTTCACAATCGCTTATTAAAATTAGACACACAAGTTTAAGTCTTAGCCAGGATTTCTAGAAAACAGACCCTAAAGCAAAAGCATGTGACTAGTATTTGATTGGCCAGCGCAGCCCCAGGGAAGCAGGAATGAAGGCGCGAAAAGAAGTGAGGTGGAGAAGACAGCAGAGCAGCCGCAGTGAGGTGCATTAATGGGTTGGCCACAGTCTCACAGTGAGGCAGTCAATTGCTCAGTCCATGAAGCATCTCCAGAGAGGCTGTATGAACTACGGCATCTCACAACAGTAGTATATCAGTGAGAGAAAGAGATGAATTTGTCTGCTGGCTTCTGTCTTGTATTTGCCAAAATTTGCCCCCAGGGCTAATGGCACCCCTACCATTTAGGCTGCTGCATCTGCAGAATGCGCCACAATGCACCAGGCAAGCCAGTGAGCAGACTTGAGCCGGCTCTCTACTTGGCCATCTGCAGCTGCAGCTCACGGCTGGCTGAGCAGGTCTCACATCACCTCCTGCCTCAGCAGCAACAGGGGATCCCCGGGGCAGAAGCAGAAGCCTGTCAGGTTCAGCTTTGTGTGACATAATAGACTAGGAGCACACAGAATCGAATGACAACATGCCACTGCCACAAATGTAGAGATGGAGCACAAAAAGCCTCCTTCTGATAGAGAGCAAAGCTCTTTCCTCTGGGACCTGCAGGAGAATATAGTAGACCAAGCCGGCATCCCAGAACATCATCACTAGCATCCAACTCAAAAAGCCAGTCCGGGTAAGACCCAGTTATCCTGGACCCAGCACAAATTTTAGTTGACTCAAAATAAAATCTCTGGTTATAACACAAAGATTATATTCCATTACTAAAAACAATTTGATTGAATTATAACTGTTTACATTTAACAGCGTTATCAATTGTACTAATTTGTAAAAACATTTATTGCTTATATTAGAGATTAGCAGACATTTTATTTAAGGGATATATAATAATCATTTTAGGTTTTGCAGGTCATATAATCCCTGTCACAGTAACTCAGTTCTGCCCTTGTAGTGCAAAAGCAGCCATGGGCTATATGTAAATGAATGTATGGCTGTGTTCCAGTAACATGGTATTTACAGAAACAGGTGGGAGGCTGGCTTGACCCATGGGCTATAGTTTGCTAACCCCTAGTGTATATAATAGACTTTCTTCCCAGTCAGTCTTTTTTACCCTGTAATACTTAATATCTGCTCTAATTCATGTTCTGCCCAGACTAATATGATTTTCAGCCATACATTTAAGCTAAGTACTTTTGTTCACGATCCACTTTTATTATTACTGTTTATCTCATCCCAGTTTCTACTTTTTTTCCACGTAATGAATAAACCCGATCTTAATTTCAGGCGTTGTTTCCATCAGCTTATTTTGTTCAGTTTCCACCTCCCCATCCATGCAAGAGCTCAGGTTTTCTCTGTTTTTTCCCCTTTTTCCACCAGGCAAAACTTACTGGCAGGCATTTTCTAAGGCCGATTCCTAAGCCATACCAAAACTGCCTTAAACTTTGAAGTGTAACTGTTGAGTCTGGTAACTGTTTATGATAAATCATTATATCAAATTCCATTCCTACTCATAAATCTGAAAATGACATTTAAATTAGCTTGCCTTATGTTAAATTTTTAAAAAATCAATAGACCTAGCAGTTACATTATTGTAAGATTTAAAGCTTCCTTCAAAGCATTGTTTTTCTCTTCTTCCTTAGACAAATGCTCTTCTGTAGAGTGACCCTGGGGAAATCCTTTCTGCAGTTTAGCACCATGAAAATGGCCCACGCGCCTCCAGGGCACCACTCAGTCATTGGTAGACCGAGCGTCAATGGGCTGGCATATGCTGAATATGTCATCTACAGAGGAGAACAGGTATGTTACCCATCAAGCAAGCATAACCAAGTTCACAAACATGTCAACAGAGCACAGAGACCATGTAAGACTTGAGAAAATCTTTCAATGAAATATCCACCACACAGTGTGCTAGTGTTAATTACTTCAGATACAAAATAAAGGTATCAAAATAATTCTTTGACATCAACTTTTTACCTAAAACCCATTAGTAGCTGCCAGCCACATAACACAGTGTGAACAAGAGGGCAGTGGAGAAACAAAGGCTTGGGCCCTTGTGCTGTTGGGAGGCCTGCGGCTGTGAACGAATGCCTTGTGCCACTTCCTGTGCAGCATGCCGGGGGGCAGCTGCTGTGAGTGGGTCTGCATGAGTGTACATGCCACAGGATTTGTCCAAAACCAAAGCAATTTGTCTAAATGTAACTGAATTTCAAATGAATACCGTAACTACACTAAAAGAAAAAATAAGGAAGGAAATAACTAAATATATGTAACCTATGAAAACAGTGTTTTACACTATGCCTTCAGTCGTGGGCAGGGTAGAGCATGCTGTTGGGGGAAGACTGACAAAGGAATCCTGAACTGCTTTTAGTAAATCTGTTGATGGTGATACTGTGGGCAAAACAGTGAAACTCTTAGGTATATTATAGGATTGAGCACATGAGTGGATGTGTTGATATATTGATTTGAGGAGCCAAAGTTCTCACGGTAGAAGAAGGGACATACAAATACGGAATGGAGAAGGTCAGAAAGACTCAAAGGGTGAACTGGAATTAGAAATATTACTATGATCTCATGATTTCTAACGTGTGTGTGTGTATACACTCATGTAAATGTATGGGTAAGTATCAATATAAACATGTGTATGTATATGAGAGAGAGAGAAACCGAGGAAGGGAGGGAAGGAGAGAAAGAGAGACAGACAGGAAGGAAGGAAGGAAGGGAGGGAGAGAAAAGAGAGGAAGGAAAGAAGTGAGGGAGGGAGGGGGAGAGAGAGGAAGGGAGGGAGAGAGCAAGGAAGAAGGGAGGGAGTGATAGAGCGGAAAAAAGGAAACGAGAGAGGAAAAGGGAGGGAGAGGAAGGGAGAGAGAAAGAGACTAAGGAAGTGAGGGAGAGAGAGGAAGGGAGGGAGGAAAAAGAGGAAGGAAAGAGGGATGAAGAGATCGAGAGAGGAAGGAAGGGAAGAGGGAGGGAGGGAGTGAGGAAGAAGGGAGGGAGAGGAAGGGAGGGAGAGAGGAAGGCAGGGAGGGAGAGACAAAGGGGGAGGGAGGGAATGAGAAAGAAAGGGAGGTAGAGGAAGGGAGAAAGAGGAAGGAAGGGATGGAGAGGGGAAGGAAGAGAGGGAGAGAGGAAGATGGAGGGAAAGAGAAGGGGAGGGAGGGAGGGACAGAGAAAGGGAGGAATGAAGGAAGGAATGGAGGGAGAAAGAGAAAAAGGAAGGTAGGGAGGAAGAGAGAAGGGAGGGAACAGGGAAGGGATGAAGGGAGACGGAGGGAGGGAGAGATGGAGAAAGAGAGATAAGGGAGGGAGGGAGAGCAAGTGCGAGCAGAAGGAAGGGAGGGAGAGAGAGAGAGGAAGGGAAGGAGAGGGAGATGAAGGGAGGGAATGAGATGAGAGAGGAAGGAAGGGAGGGGAAGAGACAGACGGAGGGAAAGGAGAGAGAGGAAGGAAGGGAGAAAGGGAGAGAGGAAGGAATGGAGGGAGCAAGAGAGGAAAGGAGGGAGAGAAGAAGAGAGAGAGGAAAGAAAGGAGGGAGGGGAGAGGAAGGACGGGAGGGCTAGAGTGCAAGAGACGAAGGATTGGAAGAAGGAGAGAGAAAAAAGGAAAGTAGGAAGAGAGAGGAGAAGGGAAGTAGAAGGGAGAGGAAGGAAGGAGAAGGGGGAATGAAGGGGGGAGAGAGAGGAAGGGAGGGAGAGAACTAGAGAGGGGAAGGGAAGGAGGGAGGAAGGGAGGGAGGGAGAGAGAAAAAGAGTGAGGGAGGAAGGGAGGGAGAGAGAAGAGGGAAGGAGGGAGAGAGGAACGAAGACAGGGAGAGAGACGGATAAAGGGAGGGAAAGGGAGGGAGGGAGAGAGAAACGAATCAAAGGAGGGAGAGGAAGGGAGGCAGGGAGAGAGACAGAAAGAAGGGGGAAGAGAGGAAGGGAGGATGGGAGAGAAAGGAAGACAGGGAGAGGGAAAGGAAGTGAGTGAGGGAGAGAGGGAAGGAGGGAGGCAGGGAGGGAGGGAGGGGGAGATGGAAGGAGAAGGGGAGGGAGGGACAGAAAGGGAGGAATGGAGGGAGGAAGAAGAAGGAATGGAGGAAGGAGAGAGAAAAAGGAAGGTAGGGAGAGAGGAAAGTAGGGAGGAAGAGAGAGAAGGGAGGGAACGGGGAGGGAGAGAGAAGAGAGAGGGAGGGCGGGTCAGAGAGGGAAGAATGGAGGGAGAGCGGAGGAGGGAGAAATAGCGAGGAAGGGAGGGAGGGCTAGAGAAAGGAAGGAAGGATGAGAGTGGGAGAGAGGCAGGAAGGAGGGAAAGGAGGAAGGAAAGGAGGGAGAAAGAGGAAGGGAGGGAGGGACAGACAGGGAGGGAAGGAGAGAAAGAACAGGAGGGGAGAGAGGAAGGAAGGGAAGGGGAGAGAGGGATGAAGGGAAAAAGGAAGGGAGGGAGGGAGGGGAAGGAAGGGGGGAGAGCGGAAGAAAGGGAGGGAGAAAGGAAGGGTGGGAGTGAGAGGGAGGAATGTAGGCAGAGATGGAAGGAAGGGAGATGGGGAGAACAGAGAGGGTGGGAGAGAGGGACGAGGGAATGAGGGAGGAGCATGGAGTGAGGGAGAGAGAGGTGTAGGGAGGCGGAGGGAGGGAGGGAGAGCAAGAGGGGGAGAAAGAGGGACAGGGAGGCAGAGGGAGAGAAAGGGAGGGAAAGAGGGAGGGAGAGAGGGATGGAGGGAGAAAGGGGGGGAGGGTAGAAGGGATAGGCTGAGGGATGGGGGGGAGAGAGAGGGAGGGATGACATCGGACTCATCAGGTACCCGTTATTAGACTAGGCAAGAATTATTAATGGATGCTAAATATGGGGCTATTCCACTAAGGAGAAGAATATTTGCATGATTTTCCTACTACAAACTTACTTTCAAAGGGGGCGGGGGGAGTAGTCATTATATATTGGAGAAAGGGGACAATGCCTTGACCAGATAATCGAAATCAACATCACCAGCGAGGGACAGATAGGCTTATATTGTCTCTCTAGGTGGATACTCTAAAGGCACGACATCTCTGCAGCATTCCAGCCAAAAATACGTGATGTAAGTCTAATCAAAATGATGAATGTTTTACTGTTTTTAATGTGGAAAGATTGTATTCTTCAAAAGTGTTAAAAGACAGAGAAAGGCTGTGCTCACTTCCCAGATGACATGAGGCCCCACAGGCATGAAAACGAAGTTACCTTTCTGCCCCCAGACTGCAGCCAATATTGGAAGAGAAAGTACATTATTAGATCAACTGACAGAATTGGAATATGGATATTAAATAAAAGGATTATATCAATGTAAACTTCTCTATGCTTAGAAAATATAAATTGGCATATTTAGGGATAAAGGACTACGATGATGTATGTAACTTGTAAAAGTTTCAGGGAACATGCATGTGTGTTTGTGTGTGTGCAGGAGTGTGTGTGTGTGGGTGTGGTGTATCTAGTGTACAGAGATAGGGAAGGTGCAAATCATAAATGAGATAAATAAAACCTTCCCAAAGGTAGATCTGGGTAAGGTTATGTAGCTGCTGTTTTTGGTACCATTTTAATTTTTGCAACTTACTTGTAAGTTGGCAGCTGTTTCCAAATAAAAAGTTTTTAAAAAGGAAGGAATAAATTTGTCGTGTTTTTCTGTTTAAATCATAAACCTTAGACTTCTAGAGAAGATGCTTTTTTTTTACTTTTATTCAGTAATTATACTTCTAGAAATTTGTATTGGAATAATTAGTGATAGTCACACACACACTATATACATGAATATATGGATAGTCGTCACTGTCTTGATTATCATAATAAAAAATGTAAACAACCTAAATATTCAGCAAAAGTAGAATTGTTAAATAAATTTTAATATATTTATATGTCTGGTATTTTTTAACGTTTACATAACATATACCAAACATAGATTCACCCACAATATAATATGGTTATCACCAGGTATTAATGAGTGATTTATTCACCCACAACGTAAGAATATGGTTATCCCTCGGTGATAATGAGTGGTTTCAGTTCTCTTTACCATATGTTTTAAATATACTATAAGTTGTTTCTGGTTCACCCACAACATAAGATGGTTATCACTGGGCATTAATGAGTGCTTTCAGTTCTCTTTACCATGTATTTTAAATATAAGTTATCTGTAGTAGTAAATATTTCTTTCATAGTTGGGTACAAAGAAATAATAAGGAATACTTAGAAGATAAGTATAAGTTTACTTCTCTGAAATTTACTGATTAACCATCTCCCAGGTAAAATTTGACTTGATAATTTAGTCAGAGTCTCTCATGAAATAATTTTAGAGAGTGATTAGTACAAAACTTATTTGAAAGAAAAAAAGCTTGAATATGAAATGCACTCAGCCTTGATTTTATTTCAGGAGCGGATAGCTGCGCTTCTGTATTCAGGTATACCTGTACACATGGGTCATGTTCACTCCAGTGTCTACTAAGTACTTTCTCATGAGCAGTTTTTGCTGATTTTATAGGGAAGTTTTCCTTTGCTAACTTTTATTTCATTCTCCTTAGTCATACTCTAAATCATCTTTCACTCTTAACGTTTAACACTTTCAAAAACACACAAATGTTTGTTGTGTTTTTGATTGAGGATTGATTTGAGTAGTAGCATTTGTTATTGGTGAGATTGTTTCTTTCTTGAAGATTGAAAAGATACATTGAAGGTTAACTGAACTGTACTTGGAAAGAAAAAAGGCTCTGATTATAACATATGATTGGACTGAAGATGTCAGTGGTGTTTGTATATGTTGTACTTTAAACTTCACATTAGACATGAGGGGGAGCTGTTCTCTGCTCCAGAGGTTTCACCTACTTTACTGAACTGATGTGAACAAGGTAGAATTACTTAACCAGAGAAGAAAAGACTGTAGAAGAGAATGATTTCTAAAATGGTTTCCAAACACACAGAATCATTCAAGAGAGCATGACGGTCCCTTCCTCACCTCTATGAGACATAAACTGAGAGCATTTGAATTTACATTTTAGTGTTAGGGATTTGGATTAAGAAGAAATTTCAGAAAATGAGTTAGCAAAAGTGGTTTTGTATTAAACACACACACACACACACACACACACACACACACACACACACACACACACATAAAATGCTTGTATAACCAGCGTGGATTTAAAGTGACTTGACAGAAAATGATGGTTTTTGGTCCATCTGAGGCCCTTCTAGTTGTGCAGTTTAGTAATTCCCTTGCCTTTAATCCTCTGGACTGTGATGTGATTAATTAGTATCTTAAAGGGCACACAGAAACCATTCGGTAGCCTAATCATTAGGAACCAGGAGCATTTAGATAAGGACCTCTAAGCAATTCATGCCATTAGAATCTTAGAATCTGCCTGACTAAAATGGATGTGTGTCAGTGATCACTGTAAATCATGAGCTACCTAAATGCAGACACTGGCACTGTTGACTCCTTTGCTTCAACAACTTCTCCGCAAGTAAAATAATGGGTCGTAGCAGTATTATAGATATTAAACTTCACTGGGACAAAAGAAAGTAGGAGTGGGTGTCCACTCATTTTTGACACTTAGCATTTGCCAGCCTGTGTTCTTTTTACCTTTCTCCTGTTTTTGTCTGTCTGCATGGTAAGTTCCTTCACAGCAGGGTCCACGTCTCACACCAGTGTTCTATCCTGGCTAACACGATGAAACCCTGTCTCTACTAAAAATACAAAAGAAAAACGTTAGCTGGGCACAGTGGTGGGCGCCTGTAGTCCCAGCTACTCGGGAGGCTGAGGCAGGAGAATGGCGTGAACCCGGGAGGCGGAGCTTGCAGTGAGCTGAGATCCAGCCACTGCACCCCAGCCTGGGCGACAGAGCGAGACTTGTCTCAAAAAAAAAAGAAAAGAAAAAACTACAAATAGTTTCTTTTGTGAGAAACTATAATATTCTCACAGAAATAAAAGTACAAACTGGTTACTGAGACTTCAGATTGGAAAGTCAGGAGAGATTCTCAATCTTGGTTTCTTCCCACCAAATGTACTAAAATAGAAACTGTTGCTGTTTTTAACTAAAATCAGAGCAGACTGGAATTATGGAAAATAATATTATGAATGATTCCTTATATATAGAGAGAGAGAGACAGAACTTAACATATTAATATTTTTTGTTCTTTTTAAAGTCCTTGCTGAGACCTTTTAGGAGGGAGTACTCTCTAATGAATAATACTAATAAAAAGAATAACAATAATAGATCCTTACTATGTCAGACCTCTTCTAAGACTTTTGCATTTAGTTCTCACAAAAATCCTAATATTACTAAATGTTAACACTAATATTAAATTTATCTCACATCCTATTAAATATTAACATTAATATTAAATATTTCACAAAAATTCTAATATTAACATTAACATTAATTTTTTTGTTTGTTTTGAGACAGAGTCTCGCTCACTCTGTCGCCCAGGCTGGAGTGCAGTGGCGCGATCTCGGCTCACTGCGGGCTCCACCTCCCGGGTTCACACCATTCTCCTGCCTCAGCCTCCGGAGTAGCTGGGACTACAGACACCCGCCTCCGCGCCCGGCTAATTTCTTATATTTTTAGTAGAGACAGGATTTCACCATGTTAGCCAGGATAGTCTCGATCTCCTGACCTCGTGATCCACCCACCTCAGCCTCCCAAAGTGCTGGGATTACAGGCGTGAGCCATTGCGCCCGGCCTAACATTAATATTAAATATTATCTCACAAAAATCCTAATATTATTAAATATAAAATGTTTGATTTTAAATGTTAGGAGATAATCCTAATATTATATCTTAATAGGTACAGATGAGGACAGCTGAGGCACAGCTGTATGTTTCTGCTGTATGTTTCTGTCTCCCAAGTCAAGGGGTATAGCTATAAATTATTCAGTAAATCTATCACATGTTTATTTCTACATTTTAAATATTAAAGTTCAGTTTTTACTTGTCCTTCATTCCTTTTATCTTATCCTGTATCTATATGCAAGCAATTTGTTGGTCAGCATTGAACAAACTATTTTTGGTCCCCAAAACACTTTGCTCACCCAAGAGTTTTTTTTTAGTCACAGACCACTCTGAACTACTGAGTCTAGTTTCATCATCATGTTATAGTTGGGGCTGAAGAATTCCTATGTAGTCTGCTCACTAAGGGGGGTCCTACCTTTCCTTCCAAATTGCTGCCTTCATTGCGATTTCTGGTTGAGGTTTTCAGCAGCTTCCTCTGATCAGCCTCCTTTTTCCTGCTCCCACCAAGAAGTGCTCCTCCCATTCCAGACACAGCCTTGTGTTTTACTGATTGCAAGAAAAAAGAGAACGAGAATATGAAGGAGGCCAGTCTACACTGGAGCCTTATCTTTCCTGTCAATGATGCCTTTGAGTACTCAGTTTTTAAACATTGTTCCCAAACTGAGATGACTCAGTACATCTCACCTGTATTCCTTCCAGCTCAGTGGGTTACATCATCTTCTGTGATTAATTTGGATTTGATTTGGCAAAATTTTTCTTTCATTTAGCAAGCTTTTATTGAACACACACTGTGTGAACTAATGCTCTGTGAGGTGAAAAAGAAAGATATTAGTGCTGCCTTGGGCCTCAGTTTCCCTACTTATGCCACATGGCTCTCTAATAAGGGATGAATGGAGTTTAATTTACAGTATTCAAAGTAGAAGTAACATTCAGTTTTCTAGATTGTAGGGTTTATACACATTTATATACAGTTAAGTAGGTGAACCTCCAAATTGTTCAGGCGCCTATTACTGAGTCTATATGGAATATTGGTCACGATTAACAGCCTTTGAGGCTTCCACATTCAGTAAGGCTTTAATATTGTGCCTACTAGAAGGGTGATCTGTTTTTCTTCTTGTCCTTCCTAGGCATACCCAGAGTATCTCATCACTTACCAGATCATGAAGCCAGAGGCCCCTTCCCAGACTGCAACAGCCGCAGAGCAGAAGACCTAGTGAATGCCTGCTGGTGAAGGCCGGATCAGATTTCACCCTGGGACTGGATTACAGAGGATTGTTTCTAACAACAACATCAATATTCTAGAAGTCCCTGACAGCCTAGAAATAAGCTGTTTGTCTTTTATAAAGCATTGCTATAGTGATGAATAGTATGAGTAACTGATACATACTCAACTGCTACTGTTCCCTTTGAGGAAATGTTTACAGGGGCGGCCTTTTAACATATCTCAGGCTCATTTTCATTGCAATTATCCATTTCTAAAACAAGATCACTGCAATCTAGACTTGGAAATGGGAAATAAGAAAACATAACCAATGCTTTTTCAAATGTTCACGATTCACACATTTGTTATGCATGACATGTGTATATAACAAATATACACATATGACAGGCGACAGGCTTGTTTTTGATTTGCCAGACATGCATCATTGGCTATTGTTTGTTTGGTTTTTGGTTTTTGTGGTGTTTTTTGGTTACTTTGAAAATGAGCCAGAGCCTTCTTGAGGATATTTTGCACAAAGTCACGCTGACAAAATCATTAGCAATGCAGCCGAGCTTCTGGCTGAGCAAGATCCAGTTTCCACTTCAAAAATTGTTTTTATTTTGCTCTGTAGCTGCACATCTCTTTAACATAAATTGAGATGAAAAGGAAAAAACATCAAGTTTTAGTATCCTTTTACGAATCGGCCTATCTTACAAGGGAAGGGTACAAACACCAACCTGACTTAGGAACTCCTAAATTCAGAGAAGTCAAAGCCGGTGAAGGCCACTCGCGCTTTCCAATACAAGCCTGCCACCGAGGCCTTCGGGACAGTACTGGAGATGCAGGCTGACACAGGCTTGAGTTCCAAGGTGAAAAAACTGGGGAGACTGTGAAGGAGGAGCTGCATTAAGGAGGATGAAGAGCGTGTAGTTCTGTATCATTGCAGCCCCAGTGGACCCAGGGGATGCCTCCAAAAAGTCAATGCTTCCCTTCCCTTAATCTGCACTGTTGGGATTGTTACCCCCTCCAAATTAGCTGCCTTATTTCAAAAGTCAGTGAAATTACTGTACGTCATTGGAGTCACAAAAATACCACTTTATTGTTTCTTTAGTTGAGAAAGCTGGGATTCAGACCCAAATAGTGGATAGATAACACACAAATGCAAGGCCTTTTTTGTTTACTCCAGATGTGGGGTTTATTTTGAGTGGCATGCTTCAAATAGTTCATAAAGATCCTTGCATTAAATTTTTGAACCATTTCTTCAAACTTCTTAGTGTATTTAGACAAGGAGAACAAAAATGGAAACCAAAGCCCTTTCCGTTATTTTTTTAAGTGAAGGTGAGAAAGAAATACCATACAATTTTCTTTGTGAAATTACTGTTTATTTTCATCAACATTTACCAAGTGCCATTGACATTTATAAAAAAAAAAAAAAAGTATCCCTTAAATAGTTCTTACACTTGCCCTTTTCACCTTAACTGAATATGAATCGAGTGCACTAACTTATTTACTTGGTATGCTGTGCATCTGCTCTGCTTTGAAGCAGAGGAAAAATATAAACATGAGGAGGAACAGGAACGACGGTGTGACACAAACGTGCCGTTGCAATTTAAAGCCCTGAAAACGATGGGTTTAATGCAAGGTGATTAAGCTGTGACCTCCTTTAATCTCCTGAAGCAAAGTAAAATGGTTACATGCAAAACTTCTAGACATAGACTCTTAAAATACACACATTTTGCTTTCATTTTGGCTTCAACCCAGTGCTGGAACTAGGCATCCAGAGTAGTTTGAATTTTTGTAGCTGAATCTTGCATGGGTGCTCAAAATTAAATCAAGAATTCACCTCAGTTGTTGCTTCTTTTGAAGTTTCAGTGACCCAAGCTGGGTGTGTGTGTCTTGGCTACTTGTTTAATAGCACTGGAATTCCATATGAAGCTTTGAGAGTTGATATTCATTAAGAGGGATTTTTTTCCCGCTCTTTCCTTCTCTTTTGCTGTAACAAAGGGTTGAAGAAATTGCCATCTGTGTAGTTTTCAGTAGCTGTCAAGTGTGTATTAATTACCTTCCCCCAGACGTAGTTTAAAATGGTAAATACAGCTGTGATTTTTAGTGAAGTAAAAGAGTTAATATGATATAGATATGGAAAGCTTTATAGCTTCATTAAAAAGATAAACCACTACCTAACTGAGGTTGTATGTTGTTTCCATCATACTAACTAAATTAATGGATGCGCCAGTTTTCATCTTGGTCCTTACACTTGAGAAGTTAAACTGTGGTTCAATATTTAAACTGCCATTGTTCTATGTCTCATGTTCTGTGTGCCAAGTGAAGGTACTGTGTAAGGAAGACATTTGCGGTGCTTCTTGTCTTATAATGATTCAAGTATATAGTAGTTCTTGAAAGAGTGTGCATATATTACTCATCTGCTTAAGAGAGTGGGTTAATGGATATATCACAGGAGCCAAATACATTTTTTTCAGAACTTGAAAACCAAAGGTCATCATGAGTGCACTCAAAAGTTAGCAAAAGTTGATTACATTTGGGATTTTCATCTGTAGCTGTATGAAGAACCCTTTCCAATATAAAAGCATGGCATTAAATTAGGCCGAAGTCTTTTATTTTTTGTATATGTACTGTATAGAAATACTAGCAAGTTAGGATCATCCAATTAGGCCTACCCCAAAATGGCCCCTCTGTTTCCCTAACCACATGGAAGAAAGAATCTGAATGTCTCCACCAGCTTTACCCAAGTTCCAAAACTAAAGGGCTTCTGCAGACCTGATGGTGCCAGTTTACCTGCTGTTGGCCAACTGGATACTTGACTCAGGCATAAATTAAGTGCCCTGGTCCTGCAATCTTCTCCTTGTATTTGACCTCCTTCCCTGTTCCCTAAATTACAAGTCTGGAATTAAAATAAGCTTCGGCAATGACCTTTGACTCCATTTATTTTCTCCTCCCGCATCTTGGGTCTTAAAAAAAGGAGAGCAGATACCTCTTAGTTTTTGCATCACAACCGGGAATGGGTATCAGGCCTCACGCGCTTTGCTCAGAACACTCTGCCGCTTTGTTAACAAATGACAGCATGGAACCCAGAGTTTTGATTCTATGCAAAATAACAGCAGTGCAACCAGGATTCTTGCTTTCCTTTTCCTTCTTGGAGTTTGGAATTTCTAGCTTTTCAAGCAGCATAAGTAGAATCAACATTAGGATGTTTTCATGAAATAGCATCCTTATACTCCTTTGAGCTTGATTTAGTGGCTGGACGGATTTCCCTTTGCTCTCAAAATAGCAAAGTGCATTGAAATATACAGAGAAATGCCTGAATATGGCAAGCAAATAAAGGAATGTAGGTTCACGTTCTATTGTTGTATCCGTTTTACAAAAAATAAAATAAAAATGTGATTTATGCTGGAGAACAGCATTAGAATGCAATACGTTGTCTAGGTTTTCTCCGTTTCATTGTCTCTCCCAATCGCACGAAGGGTTATTGGGCATTGTCCCCACCCCCCTTTTTAAACGTGCACTATGTGGATTCCTGTAAATGGCCTTGCAAACAGAAGTGCTGTGTATTTTCAAGCACCCTTCCCCCATTGTGTCCGAATTGCATTTGTGTGATGTCTGTGACAAATAGCCTTCTTACTGTGTTTTCTGTTGTACTAATTATCTCACATAAAGCTATAGACCTTACCAATTTGGCAGGTATTCACAACTGACATTAGGATTTCATGTCAGAAATTTAAAGAGTAAAGTTAAATTTATTTAGTGTCAGATCAGTGACAGAGAAGTGAAAAGAAAGTAATTGTGAAAGTGATGTTTGAGCTACTGTACACATCTAGCATATGAAAAGGAAATGCATTCAAAAAATACTACTATAAAACATGAGGCTTCGTCAGCAACGTGTGCATTCTGCTATTAAGAGACAATTAAATTTTTCTCCTCTAGAAAGCCTTAACTATGGCAGAAACTTTTTAATCTTTTATATTTTAATAAATAAAACACTGTAGTCCCATTTCTTAGTGTTTGAAAGGTGTGTCAGTGAGTCAGCCATGTCTCCATGTGTTTCATACCTGTTCATCTTATTTTATGATGGTATATTTCATAAGTAATATTCCCTTACATGCAATGGAGCTGATTTAAATTAATCCATTTCAATTTCTCCATATCGGAAATTCCTCAGCTACCAGATTCCTGGTTTCAAGAAGTGCTGGAAAGATTTCAAAGCCTATTCAATTGTGTATGTGGGGATACAACAACCACTGTGATACATTGTAGAATATGAGTGATACGCAAGCTGTTTTTTAATTGTTTTAAAATGTAAACTATGGTTATACTAAAGTGAAAACCTAGAGGAAGCTAAAGATTTTATATACTTTGTATGGCCAAATATGGTCGTAGTATGACCAGTTGTATACATTGCCAGAGAGTTCTGCCTCCTCTGAAATAACATTCGCACTGTAGATTGCATTTCTGCTTTTCCTTCTTTCACATTTTTTTTTTTTGCTTTACACGTCACGTCTTTGCACCTGCCCTACCACCCATCCTTTCAAAGAGGTTTCTCTGACGTTCTAGAATTCAGATTGTTCTGTGATTTCTTTTTTATCAGTCGACCCATTTCTGCAGGCAGCCCTGAAAGCCCTTGTGTTGATTCAGAGTGTTTGCAGAGAAATGCAGTTGAACCCTGGTAGTGGGGTGTCCCTCACACACCCATGCACCCCTCCCAAAGTTCAGGATGAAAGGCTAGAAAGCGCAAAGTTAGGAAAGAACACAGATCTTTGAGGCCAATAGCCCAGACCTAGAAGATGACCTTGACTGTGTAAACATTGTCTCCATGACACCAAACATTTAAACTCTTCATGTGCATATAACACCTGCTTCTGCTCCCATGGTTTCAAGCTCATCTTATCTTTGTAGTAGTAATATTTGTCTTTGATACCTACAAACTAAAAAGGTACTTTTATCAAGGTTTCTCAAAACATTGACAAAACCAGCTTTGAGGAAATGTGGAGTGTTGCCCGGCAACAGCACCCAGAGTAGTAACTGTATTTTCTCATTGTGATGTTAGTCTGTGTAAGTAACCAGTGTAGTGACTCTTTGGGTCATTATTGGCGTTTTTATTTTTAGTCTCTGTGTGACCCACCAGTGGCAGGGGTTCCAACCCCCCTCCTCTCTTTTTTGCGTTTATCTATTTGTAGGATTGTCAGATAAAGTATAAGATGCCCAGTTAAGTTTGAATTTCAGAGAAACAATTTCGCTTAAGAATGTTTCATGCAATATTTGGCATATATTTACAATAAAAGCATTCGTTATTTGAAATTCAAATGTAACTGAGCATGCTGGGTTTTTTCATTGTTTGGTTTTCTAAATCTGGCATTCCTACAGATTTGGTCATGGAAAATCACCTACAGCATGTTAAACTCCTCTGGTCATCATCACCTTGTCACCTGAAACAGAAGCCCGTTTTCCCTCCCCCTCCACTTCTTTCCAAAGGAAGGCATCAAGGAGCGGAACCTGCCTGCCTGGCGGGTTTCTATTTAAGACATCTTTGTGATTATATTTAACCTGCAATTGTGCTTTGGCTTAATGTCTAGCTCACTGTACTTGTAATTGATTAATATTCAATAAAACCATTTTTAAAATACACTTGTGTGGATAGCAGTTAGCTCTTAAGTATTTTCATTTTGCCCTGCTTGTTCATTTCTGCCTGACCAACCTTAACACAGCTGACCTGGAAAAACTGTCAGAATGCAAATACCAACCCTCCCTCTCCATCTTCCCGTGAGACCTGGGTTTTAAGTGACTTATCCTCACCTCTCAGCCCACGTGGGAGTTACTGAATAACTTCTGCGTTAGCAGGAGCAACACGGGTTCCTTTCAGAAATATCTCCTAAACAGGCTGACACCTTAAGAGTCAGACCTCATGCCAGGTCCACAGGCAGCCCAGAGGCCTTGCACAACATGATTGCTCGGAGACTCACCCTGTCCACCTCTTGGGGGAGAGGGAGGGGAACAACACCCACTTCATGCAACAGTCAGTATTAAATACCTAGCACAGTGCCTGGAGCAGAGGACTAAGAAAATCCTTCCATTCTTCCCCTTTTCTTTCTCCAGGCCTAGGGATCCATTACATAGCAAATTTGAAACTAGAATTTTACCTGCACATTAACTTCTTTTGCCAGAGGGATTGTCAGAGTGACAAAGAGACATAAATAAATGGAAGCGCTCTAGTAACCCTGCAAATAACAATAACCATCACTGAGGCCCTACGTGAACCAAGTACTTTGTATACATACATTTTCATTAATAACCCCAAAAACTGCAAAACTGGCCTTTTAATTCTGTTTTGCAGGTGAGGAAGTGAAACTGGAAGTGGTTAAATTAGTTATGTTATATCCCAGAATGCCTTCCACTATAAGACTAAATATCAGATGGCTGGGCACGGTGGGTCATGCCTGTAATTCCAGCACTTTGGGAGGCTGAGGCAGATAGATCACGAGGTCAGGAGATTGAGACCATCCTGGCTAACACGGTGAAACCCCGTCTCTACTAAAAAATACAAAAAATTAACCGGGCATGGTGGCGGGAGCCTGTAGTCCCAGCTACTTGGGAGGCTGAGGCAGGAGAATGGTATGAACCCGGGAGGTGGAGCTTGCAGTGAGCCAAGATCACGCCACTGCACTCCAGCCTGGGCGACAGAGCAAGACTCCATCTCAAAAAAAAAAAAAAAAAAAAAAGATGAATTACCAGTTGCTATATACCAATCAATCACAGATGGAGTTTCAGTGTTTAAGCAAGAATGAAAGCACAAACTTGACTCTACCACATGATTTTATGTCAGTGTCTCATGCGACAATCAGATTCTGAATGCCGTTAGAATCAGGTTTTGCCTTTTGGTTATAGAAAGGGAAATTATAGGGGGGACAATTTTGGGAATAAGGCGTTATACAAAGGGTTATAGAAATAGAAATTATCTGAATTGTGCACAAAAAGCAAGTGGAATATAAAACAGCAACTTAGAATTTCAACAGCCTGGGTTGGTTTATGACACAGACGTATTCCAAGGGCCTGTTTTTATAGCATTGACCACTGTGGATAGGGGTTGGGGGAAGTGGGGAGGGGCAGCTGTAAATCACTTACTGGATTGGGTTTATTTTCTGAAGGAAATCACTTGCTAGAAAACTAGATCCTATTAAAGGGATGAGTGCTTCTTGGGTAGCCAGTTTTGAAGAACTGTTTTTGGATTATGTTGTCTACGTTGAGTGTTTGGATGCTGTGACCTAGTTTCTCTCATTAGAGGCAGCGTGTCCTATTTAAAGCACCTGTCAACCTTTATCATTTGGCTAGGTCCACTTTTCTTCATTATCTTATAAGACTGTACAAGAGGCCTCCAAGCTGAAAGAGCACCTGACACTGTATTGGAAATAATGAAAGTTGGGTCATCTATTCCCATTAAGTTGGAACCTAACTGTCAGGTTTTCTGGTTGGCATCAGCTCTGAACACTTGGATATGTAAAAAAAAAAAAAAAAAAACAGTGGAAAAGGGGATGGTGTGTACGTCTTCATTTCTACCAACTACCATCTACTGTACAGTGCTAATAAAACAACTTTGCATTAGACAATATGAAAGATGTTAATTTTGTTAATATGATTCTTGGCATACTATTCCTGCCCAAGGACCCATTTGTAAAATAAGTCTATTCACCTGTACTTTCATAATTTTGCCTACAAATCAGTGGTATGTAACCCAAAGTATAAAGTATAAGGTAACCGTGCTTATGAGTCATTGGGAGTATGTAGAGGCTGAAGCCCTACAGTACAGAATTGCTTCATAACTCCAAGGCATTTCTATGAAGGCCATGGCTCTACCTTTCATCTGTCAAGTAGGAATGCTGGCTGCCATATAGTTATTTAATTTAGGACTACTTAAAAGATGTACGAGGTGATACAAATTGAATGCTTTTGGGGTCTGAGAAGATGAAAGTAGAACAATGAGAATTTTAGGTGTCTAGTCTGTTAGTGTGACTGTTACCAAAACACCTGGGGTTTGATCTAGGCCCTGCTGCTTGCTGCACAGAAAGCCAATGACTGAGATGATAAGTATTGCCAAGGAAGAAGGCTTTAATCGGGTGCTGCGGCCAAGGAGATAGGAGTTCAGTCTCAAATACATCTCCCTAACTAAAACTAGGGGTTTATATACCAGGGAAGAAATGTGTAAGAAAACAGGAACTAGGGAGAGGCAAGGAAGCAATCATGATGATTGAGGGGTTCAGCATCTCACTGTCTGGATGTGTTGATCTGGTGAGTTTCAGTTCTTTGATACTTTTTGAGAGGCCTGAGGGATCCTGTCCTGAGGAAGGAACTAAGATAAAACAAATATAAGTTTTGAGCTTTAAGAGCAGAAGTGTCCATTTCTATGTTTATCCAAAAACAATTGTGTATGCGAATGTTGGGTCAATTTCATAACTAGTTAGCTGAAAGACTGTAGGATTAAAACTTCCAGCCCTGCCATTGGAAGGCCTAAGTTCATAGCGTGGTTTCACCACTTACTAGCCCTGTGACCTTGAGGATTTCCTTATGTTTCCTCATCATTAAAAATTAGTATACAACAACTACTACTACTATTTCATAGAGTTGCCGTGAGAATTAAATGAGTTAACTTGCATAGTATGTTCTTTTTTGTTTTTAATCTGAAAACTGGCTTTCCATTCTGCCCCCTAAGAAAAAGTACTTAATTGGCTAGAATGAGAGATTAGAAGAAAGCATATCTATGACTGGCTCAGACCCCTTAAAGAATTGTCTGCCAGCTGGGCATGGTGGTGCACGCCTGTAATCCCAGCACTTTGGGAGGCTGAGGTGGGCGGATCACGAGGTCAGGAGATTGAGACCATCCTGGCTAACACAGTGAAACCCCATCTCTCCTAAAAAATACAAAACATTAGCCAGGTGTGGCGGCATGCACCTGTAGTCCCAGCTGCTTGGAAGGCTGAGGCAGGATGAATGGTATGAACCCGGGAGGCGGAGCTTGCAGTGAGCTGAGATCACGCCACCACACTCCAGCCTGGGCAACAGAGCAAGACTCCATCTCAAAAAAAAAAAAAAGAATTTTCTGCCTAATTGAAGCCCAGAGTGCTGCAGAGTGGAACCAGACGTCCATGATCAGCCCTAACATTTTTGTCACCAAACTACTGTACTGGCTCAGAGCTCTTGTCAGATCTTCTGGGGTTGCTCCTTACTGAAGCAGTAATGAGAACACACTATTTCATAGCAAGGTATATACAACTACATCTTCATCAGTGTTGATGTTGATGAGCATAGTATAGCAAAGTACCTCAGAAGTCATCCAAATCCCCAGAAAGAAAAGCCTAAAACTATTACTGTATTAACGTTCAATTCTAGAAGGCTGCTATAAATCCAAGGCAAATGTTGGTGGGGGGTTGGGGAGGAGTTCAGGGGAGGGCCTCCCATTCAGTAAGTGTATCTAGGAGTTCAGTAAGGAAACTATCCAAACTGTGATCAAAGTAACCACATCTTTGGTAATGGAAAGACTTGGCCAGTTGGACATTTTCTAAAATTTGAATAGGAGGCTTAGAGGAAAAGAAGGAACAAAGAGAGGTCTGAGGTTTTCTCATAGCAGGAGAGCAAAAATCTTGGTTGCCACTCAAGTTTACTTAAGCCTGATTTCATCATCACCATCTAGTAGCATTTCTCATGGTCACAGCCATGAGTAAGAGAAACGCAAAGGTTTATCCAATACTTTTTATTCATTTAAATCTGTTCCAAATCCATTACTCTGAGGAATTGCACTTTTATTGTCCCTGATTACAGTTGCTTGACTATCTACATGCTTTGGACTTGTCTCTGATTAGATGGCTCATTTTTTTTCGTGGTAGGAACCATGGGCTCCCCAATACCACCTGCCACAGTACCCTGAACATAGAACACTGATTCTATTTCCAAACAGCATTTGAACAGGCTGTCTTTTAATAAACTGGCAGCCTGTCCTTTAATAAATGGAGTGTAGCTAGATCTTGTTAAAACACCTTCAAATACCCTAAGCTGACTACATGCTGAAGGATGAGGAAACGAGTGCAAAATAGCTTTTCATAGACTCTGAGAACCAGAATAGGTCTTTAGAGATCACCTGGTCCAGCTGAATTATTTTTTTACTGAAGAATTTGTAGAAGTCCACATAGCTACAATGAGGCAGGGCAGACACCAGAATCCAGACTTCTGGCTTCCGTTTGGACTTATAAATAGCATTCCCACCCAATGACACTAATTCTTAAAATGACCATCTTTAATTCTTCACACCCTTTCCTCTTTCTCCTAACCTTCTACAAACAGCTACTAAGTCCTATAGAAATATTTTAGCCATCAAATCTCTCATTCATCCCTTGAGATCATGCCTGGACTAGCAGTTGCTCACCCCCACTACCAAAACCTTCTGAAAGCACAATTCTGATTAGAGAACTATGTCATGTGGGAAGTTACCTTGATTCAATGGTAGCCTCCACAGATACTACCAGGCAGACTATCCCTGAGTTCCTAGAGTAGAAAAGTCCAAACCAAATGAAAAAGCTCAAATACTTTTTATCACTTATTTTAATAAATAAATTATTTAGTTTCTTGAATTAAACCACATACACAGAAGAAAAGAGTTAGCTTACTTAGAATAAAGTGCAAGAGACTACACAACCTGAATCTTGAGTTGTACAATGCTCATGTTTCCTCCCCTTCAATCACTCCTCTTCCTCCTCTGTCACATCAGTCCTCTTGCAGATAGTACAGTTTCAAGGACCAGAGTGTGTGACTTCATGGTACTCAGAGCACCTCCCAAGTAATGGGGAAGGAAGCAATGGATGCAAAGTTAACGCAAAATAATTTGAGATAAGTCTTCTCACTCAGAGAATCCTTCAAGTCCCAGCTCAAACATCTTCCAAGAAAAGCCATTCCTTGCCTACCTGGTGCCATGTGACCATTCAGCCCTTTGAGTCAAACTTCTTGTGCCCAATAGGTACTCCATTAAACTACATCACCATCCAGGTATTTGTATGTTTCCTCTACCACCACAGTGAGCCACTTGGACCTGAGCCGTGTGTCATTGTCATGGTCTTCCTAGTGTGCAGTCAAGCACTCATCTTTAAATTGAACTGAACTATGAAAGAAATATGAAATATGCATCTCGTACTTTAGATTATGGAGGCATCTGATCTTGGCTGGCAGAAGAATGGAATCAGGAAAATTTTCTCAAAGAAAGAGGTGAATTGGATTGAGGCTTTGGGAATAAAAAGAAGTTAGCCAGACAAAGAGAGTGTCTTCCAGGTGAAGGAAAGTCATATACAAAGGAATGGCAGTAAGAGAGAACAAATCACGTTCAAGAAGCTGGAAGCAGTTGGCCATGGCTGAGCGTTGGCTGAGGTGACAGTAGAGAGGTGAAGGGGCCAACAGAGGGGGTCAGAGCCAGGAGGATAGAGGGCTCCATATGTTCTTGTCAGAGCTTTTAACTCTACCATGTAGGCCGGGCATGGTGGCTCACACCTATTGGGGGAACCAGCCCCCATTATTTCAACATAGGTTGTCTATTTTCCCTACATGTCAGCCGGTCTGAGAAATAAAGAGAAAGAGTACAAAAGAGAGAAATTTTACAGCTGGGTCTCCGGGGGTGACATCACATGTCGGCAGATTCCATGATGCCCCTTGAGCTCCCAAACCAGCAAGTTTTTATTAGGGGTTTCAAAAGGGGAGGGGTGTATGAATAAGGACTGAGTCACAGGGATCACATGCTTCAAATGCAATAAAATATCGCAAGGGCAGAGAGATGGAGTGAGATCACAAGGATGGAGCAAAACTAGAATTACTGATGAAGGTCCATGTCCCGCTGGGCACACATTGTCATTGATAAACATCTTAACAGGAAACAGGGTTTGAGAGCAGACAACCGGTCTGACCAGAATTCACCAGGCTGGATTTTCCTAATCTTAGCAAGCCTGGGCGCGCTGCAGGAGACCAGGGCGTATTTCATCCCTTATCTACAACTGCATAAGACAGACACTCCCAGAGCGGTCATTTTAGAGACCTCCCCCTGGGAATGCATTCTTTTCCCAGGGCTGTTCCTTGCTGAGAAAAAGAATTCAGCGATATTTCTCCTATTTGCTTTTACAAGAAGAAAAATATGACTCTGTTTTGCCTGGCCCCACAGGCAATCAGGCCTTATGGTTATCTCCCTTGTTCCCTGAAAATCGCTGTTATCCCGTTCTTTTCAAGGTGCCTAGATTTCATATTGTTTAAACACACATGCTTTACAAACAATTTGTGCAGGTAACGCAATCATCACAGGGTCCTGAGGCGACATACATCCTCAGCTGACAAAGATGACTGGATTAAGAGATTAAAGTAAAGACAGGTATAGGAAATTATAAGAGTATTGATTGGGGAAGTGATAAAAGTCCATGAAATCTTCACAATTTATGTTCAGAGATGCAGTAAAGACAGGCATAAGAAATTATAAAAGTATTAATTTGGGGAACTAACAAATATCCATGAAATCTTCACAATTTATATTCTTCTGCTGTGGCTTCAGCCGGTCCCTCCATTCAGGGTCCCTGACTTCCTGCAACACACACCTTAATCCCAACACTGTGGGAGGCCAAGGCAAGTGGATTACCTGAGGTCAGGAAGTCAAGACCAGCTTGGCAAATATGGTGAAATCCCGTTACTACTAAAAATACAAAAATTAGCCGGGCATGGTGGCAGGCACCTATAATCCCAGCTACCCAGGAGGCTCAAGCAGGAGAATCTCTTGAACCTGGGAGGTGGAGATTGTAGTGAGCTGAGATTGTGCCAGTGCACTCCAGCCTTTGGCAACAAAGTAAGATTCTGAGAAAGAAAGAAAGAAAGAAAGAAAGAAAGAAAGAAAGAAAGAAAGAAAGAAAGAAAGAAAGAAAGAAAGAAAGAAAGAAAGGAAGGAAGGAAGGAAGGAAGGAAGGAGAGAGGGAGGGAAGGAGGGAAGGAGGGAAGAAGGAAAGGAAGGAAGGAAGGAAGGAAGGAAGGAAGGAAGGAAGGAAGAGAGAGAGGAGAGGGAAGAGAGAGAGGAGAGAGAAGAGAGAAGAGAGATAGAAGTTTCTCAAAAAATTAAACATAGAATTACTATATGATCTAGCAATTCCATTTCTGGGTATATGCCCCAAAGAATTGAAAGCAGAGGCTTAAACAGATACTTGTACAACAACGTTCATTGCAGTGTTATTCACAATAGCCAAAAGGTGGACACAGCTCAAATATCCATTGATGAACAAATGGATATACAAAATGTGGTATATACACACACATACACACACGAACTTGTCTGTGTATATTTATACACACAATGGAATGTTTATTCAGCCTTAAAAAGGAATGACATTCTGATATATAATGTGACACGGATAAGCCTGAAGGACATTATGCTAAGTGAAAAAAAAAAAGTCACAAGACAAATACTGTGTGATTCTACTTGTATAAGATACCTAGAATGAGCAAATTCAGAAACAAATTAGATAGGTGGTTGCCAAGAGTTAGGGAAGGGGGGAATGAGAAGTTATTATTTAATGAATATAGAGTTTTAGTTTTGCAAGATGAAAAGAGTTTTGGAGATTGGTTGCACAATGTAAATGTTTTTGAAACTACTGAACTGTACAATTTAAAAAATGGCTCTGATGGCAAGATGGTGAATTTTATGTGAATTTTATCACAATTAAAATTTTTTGGGCCAGGCACAGTGGCTCACACCTATAATCCCAGCACTATGAGAGGCCAAGGCAGTCTGGGCAATATGACAAAATCCCATCTCTACATAAAATTTAAAAACTAGCTGGGTGTGATGGTGCACACCTGTGGTCCCAGCTACTGGGGAGGCTGAGGTGGGAGGATCACCTGTGCCCAAGAGGTCAAGGCTGCAGTGAGCCATGATTTTACCACTGCACTCCAGCCTGGGTGACAGAGTAAGACCCTGTCACAGAAAAAAAAATTTTTTTGGCTGGGTGCAGTGGCTCATGCCTATAATCCCAGCCTTTGCGAGGCCAAGGCAGGAGGATCACTTGAGGTCAGGAGTTTGAGGCTGCAGTGAGACTATAATCATGCCACTGCACTCCAGCCTGGGCAACAGAGCAAGACTCTATCTCTACAAAAAAGCTTTTAAAATAGCCAGGCATGGTAGTGTACACCCATGTACTCAGGAGGCGGAGACAGGAAGATTGCTTGAGCCCAGGAGTTCATTCAATTAAGAAAAAATAAAAATAAAGATGTATATGTCACACAACATGTCTATCACGGTGTCTGAGTACTCTGCTCACATGATGTAGTTCTTACGTAGGATCCAAGCAGGGAAAGCAACCACTACCTGGAATATTCTGGTAACTGGCAGAGAGGGATAAAGTATGATCAAGCACGCACGTTCTTCAAGGTTCTTCCTGGAACCATCACACACCACTTCTGTTTACATATTATTGGCAAGACAAGTCACATGGCCATGTCTAAGTTCAATAGGGAGGAGAAAGAAGTCTGATCCTCTCTCACGCAGGGCTACTGGGTATTGTGAACAGTAACACAATCCACCCTCACTGTTGATAATGCAGCTTTGACAGTTGCCACAGTCACTATTTAAAACTTCATTAATTAGAAGAGGTGCGATGTGAACAAAAACTAATAGAATTTGCAACTGAAATTCAAGAACATAAGAAACAGAAGCTGAACAAGAGGAGTGAGTGGAGTATCCATGGGGACGGGGATGATGTGGCCTAGGAAAGGCAAAATAAAATCCACATCTCGCTCTGGGTGACAGACACACAACACAGGTGTAGAAGCACACACAATTCACTGAGCTCTACACTTTTTTTTCTTTCTGTCTTTCATTTTTTTAAGATTGAATCTCACTCTGTCACCCGGGCTGGAGTGCAGTGGTGTGATCTCGGCTCACTTCAACCTCTGCCTCCCAGGTTCAAGCAATTCTCCTGCCTTGGCCTCCCAAGGATTACCTGGGATTACAGGTGTGTGCCACCACGCCTGGCTAATTTCTATATTTTTAGTAGAGATGGGGTTTCGCCATGTTGGCCAGGCTGGTCTTGAACTCTTGGCCTCAGTTGATCTGCCCGCCTCAGCCTCCCAAAGTGTTGGGATTATAGGCGTGAGCCACTGCACCTGGCTGAGCTCTATGCTTATAATTTGTGTACTTTAAGTTGTACTTCAATTTTTAAAAACTCAAAAAAGGATATGGAACCTGTGAAAGGAAAACAAATCTTGCCACCTCCTAAATCACTAAGCCAAGGGAAAAGTCAAGCTGGGAACTACATCAGGCAAACCTGCCTCCCGTTTTATTCCTAAATAAGATAGCTACGGCCGGCATGGTGGCTCACGCCTGTAATCCCAGCACTTTGGGAGGCCAAGGAGGGCGGATCACCTGAGGTCAGGAGTTTGAGATCAGCCTGGCCAACATGGTGAAACCCCGTCTCTACTAAAAATACAAAAATTAGCCAGGTGTGGTGGCGGGTGCCTGTAGTCCAGGCTACTCAGGAGACTGAGGCAGGAGAACTGCTTGAACCCAGGAGGCCGAGATTGCAGTGAGCCGAGATCGCACCACTGCACTCCAGCCTGGACAACAGAGCAAGACTCCATCTCAAAAAAAAAAAAGGGCTACATACCTCCCTCACAGTTCACTCATAAAGAAATTCCTTGTGGACAAAGCACAGAGAGAACTCAAAACTCAAAGTCATCCCTCTGAGGCTCATGCATATCTGATTGCTTCCTCTGCCCTCCTGTTTCACTGAGCCAGACTAAATGGCTATTCCTCTACCCTCGTCTCACATATAAATCGTGTATTCAGTGAAAGGCTAATTAGAAACTCAAAAGGATGTCTCTTATCTACCTATGACCTGGAAGTCCCCTCTCCCACCTGTAGTTGTCCCACCTGTCTAGACATAACCAATGTCCACCTTACACATATTGATTGTTGTCTCATGTCTCCCTAAAATGTACCAAAGCAAGCTGTACTCCGACCACCTTGGGCACACATCATCAGGCTTCCTGAGGCTGTGCCGTGGGAGAGTCCTTAACCTTGGCAAAATAAACTTTCTAAATTGGTTGAGACCTGGCCAGGCACAGTGGCTCATGCCTGTAATCCCAGCACTTTGGGAGGCTGAGGTGGGAGGATCACCTGAGCCCAGGAGTTCCAGACCAGCCTGGCCAACATGACTGAAACCCTGTCTCTACGAAAAATACAAAAATTAGCCAGGTGTGATGGCACATGCCTATAATCCTAGCTACCCGGGAGCCTGAGGCAGGAGAATCACTTGAACCCAGGAGGCAGAGGTTGCAGTGAGCTGAGATCACACCACTGCACTCCAGCCTGGATGACAGAATGAGACTCCATCTTAAATAAATAAATAAATAAATAGGTTGAGATGTGTCTTAGATATTTTGGGTTCACAAACTAAAAAGTTGATTGAAAGTTCTAAATGTGTGCATGGGGCATGACAGTTTTGACCTAGGTGGGCTGTTCAAGGAAAAGTTTCTGCTATTGATGTATTTTGGCAAGCTATATTGTAGATATCAACAAACAGATTTCAGAGTTTATACAGAGAGGCAGAAGACCCAGAGAAGAAGACAGCTGGAGGACTGGAGGACTGACACTACCTGACATCAAGACTTCCTATAATGTTACAGTAATCAAGACAGTGTGGTATTGGTGAAAGAATAGTGAGTTGATGGCTGAGCACAGTAGCTCACACCTGTAATCCCAGCACTTTACGAGGCTGAGGTGGGAGGATTGCTTGAGCTCAGAGGTTCAAGACCAGCCTGGGCAACATGGCGAAACCCCATCTCTGCCAAAAACACAAAAAATCAGCCAGGCATAGTGGTGTGTGCCTGTGGTCCCAGCTGAGGGAGGCTGAGGCAGGAGGATTCCCTGAGCTGGGGAGGCAGAGGTTGCAGTGAGCCAAGATCATATCACTGCACTCCAGGCTGGGTGACAGTGAGATTCCATCTCAACAAAAAATAAAAAAAAAGGAGAGAAGAGGAGAGGAGAGGAGAGAGCCCAGAAACAGATCCATCCTCAATGGGACAGAATAGGGAGGCCAGAAACAGATCCACACAAATATAATCAATTGATCTTTCACAAAAGAACAAGTGCAATGCAATGGAGAAGAGTTTTTTCGACAAGTGGACATCCAACATGCAAATTACAAAAAATGAACCTAGATGCAGACTTTACACACTTCACAAAAATTAACTCAACATGGATGATAATCTTGAATGTAAAATTCAAAATTGAAACCCTTCGAAGATGACATAGGAGAAAATCTCGACGCCCTTGAGTTGGTCAATCACTTTTTTAGATACACCAAAGACGTGATCCATGAAAGAAGTAATTTATAAGCTAAACTCCATTAAAATTAAAAATCTCTGGTCCATGAAAGACACTGTCAAGAGAATGAAATGCCAACTCATAGAGTGGAAGAAAATGTTTGCAAAAGATATAACTGATAAAGCACTGTTAGCCAAAACACACAGAGAACTTGTAAAAATCAACAATTAGAAAATTAGCAACCTGAGCAAAAAATGAGCAAGGAGATATACAGATGGCAAATAATAATGTGAAAAGATGGTCAACTTCATAAATCATCAGGGAAATGCAAATTAAAACAATGAGATCCTGCTACACACCTGTTCATGTGACCCAAATCCCAAACATGGACAACACTAAATGCTGACAAGAATGTGGAACAACAGGAACTCTCATTCGCTTCTTAGTATTTACCCAAATAAGTTGAAAACTTATGTCCACACGAATCTGCACACAGGTGTTTATAGAAGTTTTGTTCATAATTGTCAAAACGAGGAAGCCACCAAGACATCGTACAGCAGGAGAACGGATAAACAAACTCTGGTCCATCCAAACAAGGAAATTTTATTCAGTGCTCAAAAGAAATGAGCTATCAAGAGATGAAAAGACATAGAGGAAACTTAAGTGCTTCTTACTAAGTTAAAGAAGCCAATCTGAAGACTTCTTTTCAGAAGAAAGGTGTAGGGGATCAGTCAGTGTGGCTGGAAAAACTGTAAGATGAAGTTACGTGATATAGACACAAACCTTCTTGGAAAGCCAGAAGGTTTGCATAGCTTCAGTAAAATATTTGGCTGAAGGCAGTCTAATCCTCCTTACCTTTAGTTGATAGCAAAAAAAAGCAAATAACAAGGAAATGTGGGGAAGTTTATCTAAATAGCTTGTTTACTCATGTGGTCCTAAGACCAAACTTGATCAACCTCGGGTGCATAATTGTTCTCTACTCAGGGGTTAATTACTCATAGATGTGTTGACTCAAAGCCTTTGTCATTTGATCTGTACTAAATAAATGCGAACTTCACTGGCTTATCAGCAGGATGCTCCAGACTCAGAGCAGAACCCCTTAGCCGACCGACAGGCAGAATATCTGTGTTAGTGTACATCTCTCATCTGTTGCTGGGTCAGGGTCTGCAGGTCAGACATCCGCAGAAGGGGGCTCAAGCTACGATGGGAGCAGCTTTCTTTTGTCTAAATATTCTTTAAAATAGGGCAGGATAGGCCAAATGTGATGGCTAATGCCTGTAATCCTAGCACTTTGGGAGGTCAAGGTAGAAGGATTGCTTGAGGTCAGGCATTTGAGGCTGCAGTGAGCCATGATCATTCCACTGCACTCCAACCTATGCAACAGAGCAAGACTCCATCTCTACAAAAAGAATTTTAAAAAATAGCCAGGCATGGCGGTGAACACTTGTGGTCCCAGCTACTCGGAAGGCTGAGGCAGGAGGATTGCTTGAGCCCGTGAATTCAAGAGCATAGTGAGCTATGATCACACCACTACACAGCCTGGGCAACAGAGCAAGAACCCATCTTTAAAAAAAAAAGAAAAGAAAAAAAGGACAGGATAGCAGATACCCTAAAGAATTTAAGGCATGGGCTGGGCACAGCAGCTCACACCTGTAATCCCAGCATTTTGGGAGGCTGAGGCAGGCGGATCACCTGAGGTCAGGAGTTTGAGACCACCCTGGCCAACATGGTGAAACCCCGTCTCTACTGAAAATACAAAAATTAGCCTGGCGTGGTCATGAGTGCCTGTAATCCCAGCTATCTGGGAGACTGAGGCAGGAGAATTGCTTGAACTGGGGAGGCAGAGGTTGCAGTGAGCCGAGACCGTGCCACTGCACTCTAGCCTGGGCAACAAGAATGAAACTCTGTCTGAAAAAAGAAAAATAAAGAATTGACAGAGGAACTCAAACAGATGTTTGTTTTTAAAAAATGTTTGCAAGTGAAGCCAAAAGACAAATGACAAATGACAAATGGAGAAAAATGTTACAAATAGATAGGGGGCTAATCTCCTTAATATACAAAGAGTTCTTGCAAATCTATAAGAAAAAAAGTAGGTGAAAATTATAAAGTTATGAACACACTGTTCATAGAAAAAATGCAAATTGTTCTTGAATATATATAAAATGCTCAGTCTTCTAAGAAAACAAATGCAATTTAAAACAAAGTAATAATTCGAGCTACACCTACTAGATTGGCAAATACAGGATGTTTTATGAAAATGTGTTGGTGTAAAAAATGTTGGTGTAAAAAATGAAAAGCAGTGGATGGAGGAAGAAATTATGTAAATATAGATTCACACATACCTTCACGTACTCACTTGTATATGAAAAGAGTATCTTCTGGGAGAGTCTGTGAAAATCTGGTCACACTGGTAACACTTATGTCCACACAAAAACGTGCACGCAGATATTTACAGAAGCTTTATTCATAATTGCCCAAACTGGGAAGCTCTAAGATGTCTAGATAAATAAACTCCGGTTCATCCAAACAATGGAATTTTATTCAGTGCTAAAAAGAAATGAGCTACCAAGTCATGAAAAAACATGGAGGAAACTTAAGTTCTTATTACTAAGTTAAAGAAGCCAGTTTGAAAAGGCTTTTATGAATAAAGCATCTAAAAGATCTGTGTGTAGGTTTTCATGTGGATAAACTGGGTGCCCCAGGAAACATGGTTGAAAGGAGACGTTTCATTATACACAATTCTGTGCCTTTTGAATTTTGAGCTATGTGAGTAAATTATTTAAATAACTAAAAATTAAGAATGTATTAGGTGATTTATCACTTGACTTGGAGGGATTTCTGCAATATATGGAGGGAAGCAAAACACAGAAAATTGTGTATTGTATGGTCCTGTTTTTATGAAAGCAAACAATACTGAGTAAAATCCCCACATACGATTAAACACACAGGAAATGGTGTATGTGCATTATACGATGCACCCAATGATACATTATATTGACTATGAGTCTATGAGCATGGAGAAAGAGAGGGAGGGTCTCATAACTGTTAACAATTGTTTGTTTACAGGGTACAAGTGGAGGAAGGCGAGTCAAAAGAAAGTATTCTCTAACAATGTGCCTGACATATGTACAAAATACCATATGTATGTATGTTTATACACATATAGTTACATCTACCTATCATCTAACTAAAATTTGAGACAGACTCATCAACAACCCACAAGAAAAGACAGCAATCTTGACTCTTTGTCGGAACATCAAAGCACATATACATACACCTGTAGGTATGTGTATAAATAAGTGTGTTATGTATATGTGTCTCTAGTCCCAGGCAACTATTAATTTATTTTATTTGTTTCTATAGATTTGCCTTTTCTAGAAATTTTACATAAGAAAATCACATATATAAAGATGGTCATGGAAGGCTAAAGGTAGTTGTTTCAGAGATATGGGATTTCCTGGGATTTCTGCTTTTTAACTTTTTTATTTTTTTTTTTTTGAGGCAGAGTCACACCTTGTCGCCCAAGTTGGAGTACAGTGGCACCATCTCACCTCACTGCAACCTTCACCTCCTGGGTTTGAGCCATAAGTGTTAGCAGCGTTACGTGCCGCAGCCTCCCGAGTAGTGATATTAGCAGTAATATCGATTATATTACAAATGATATCGCAGGGTGTACATCCCGGCTGTACATTCACTGTGATATTAGCAGTAATATCAAAGATATTATGAATAACATCACAAGGTGAACCCCACTGTGATATCAAGTAATATCGAAGTTATTATGAATAATTTCACAGGGTGTACACCCACGATGATATTAGCAGTAATCTTGAAGATATTATGAAGAACATCATAGGATGTACACACACTGTGATACTAGCAGTAATATTGAAGATATTATAAGTAATGTCTTCAATTTTATTTTATTTCAATTTATCACAGTGGGTGTACAGGGTGTATTACAGGGTATATTACAGGGTGTACACCCACTGTCACATAAACAGTAATACCAAAGATATTATGAATAATATCAAGGGGTAAACACCAATGTGATATTAGTAGTAATATCGAAGATATTATGAATTACATCACAGAGTGTACAATCATTGTGATATTAGCAGTAATATCAAAAATATTGTGAATAATATCACAAGGAGTACACCCAGGGTATATACTGTAATATTAGCAGTAATAGAGATGATATTATGAATAATATGACAGGGTGTACACCCAGGGTGTACAACCATTGTGAAATTAGCAGGAATATCTAAGATTTTACATATATCTCAGGGTATACACTCACTGTGATATTAGCAGTAATATCAAACATGTTATGAATAGTATCACAGACTGGACACCAAGGGCATACAACCACTATGATATTAGCAGTAATATCAAAGATATTATGAATAATATCACAGGGTGTACATCCAGAATGTACACCCACTGTGATATTAGCAGTAACATCAAAGTTATTAAGAATAATATCACAGGGTGGACACCCAGGATGTACACCTGTGGTGATATTTGCAGTAATAGCGAAGATATTACAAATAATAAAACAGGGTGGGGTGGACATCCACTGTGATATTAGCAGTAATAGTGAAGATACTATGAATAATATCACATTTTACCTGTTCAAAAACCGGACGAGTCTTATAGGTTAGTTCAGGATCTGTACCTTATCAACCAAATTTTTACCTATCCATCCCATGGTGCCAAAACCATATACTCTCCTGTCCTCAATACCTTCCTCCACAACTCACTATTCCATTCTTGATCTTAAAGATGCTTTCTTCACTATTCCCTTGCACCACTCATCCCAGCCTCTCTTTGCTTTTACCTGGACTGACCCTGACACCCATCAGCCTCAGCAACTTACCTGGGCTGTACTGCCGCAAGATGTCAGGGAGAGCCCCCATTACTTCAGTCAAGCACTTCCTCATGATTTACTTTCTTTCCATCCATCTGCTTCTCACCTTATTGAATATTTTGACAACCTTCTACTTTAGAGATCCTACAAATCTTCCCAAAGGACATCCTCCTGCTCCTCCAATATCTATTCTCAAAAGGATATCGCGTATGCCCCTCCAAAGCCCAAATTTCTTCTTCATCCATTACCTATCTCGGCATAATTCTTCATAAAAACACATACTCTGCCTGCTGATCATGTCTGGCTAATTTCCCAAACCCCAACCCCTTCTACAAAGCAACAACTCCTTTCCTTCCTGAGCATGCTTAGATACTTTCACCTTTGGATACCTGGTTTTGCCATCCTAAAAAAAAAAAATTATATAAACTCACAAAAGGAAACCTAGTTGACTCCATAGATCCTAAATCCTTTCCCCACTCCTCTTTCAGTTCCTTAAAAACAGCCCTAGAAGCTGCTCCCACACTAGCTCTCCCTAACTTATCCCAACCCTTTTTCATTACACACAGCTGAAGTGCAGGGTGGAGTGGTCGGAATTCTTACACAAGAACTGGGACTGCACCCTGTAGCTTTTCTGTCCAAACAACTTAACTTTACTGTTTTAGGCTGGCCCCCCACATTATTCCTGATACCACACCTGACCCCCATGACTATATCTCTCTGATCCACCTAACATTCACCCCATTTCCCCATATTTCCTTCTTCCCTGTTCTTCCCCCTGATCACACTTGGTTTATTGATGGCAGTTCTACCAGGTCTAATTGCCACTCACCAGCAAAGGCAGGCTATGCTATCGTATCTTCCACATCTACCACTCTGCCCCACTCCACTACCTCTCAGCAAGCCAAACTCACTGCCTTAACTCAGGCCCTCACTCTTGCAAAAGGACTACGTGTCAATATTTATACTGACTTTAAATATGCCTTCCATATCCTGCACCACCGTGCTCTTATACGGGCTGAAAGAGGTTTCCTCACTACGCAAGGGTCCTCCCTCATTGATGCCTCTTTAATAAAAACTCTTCTCAAGGCTGCTTTACTTCCAAAGGAAGCTGTAGTCATTCACTGCAAGGGCCATCAAAGGGCATCAGATCCCATCGCTCAGGACAACGCTTATACTGATAAGGTAGCTAAAGAAGCAGTTAACATTCCAACTTCTGTCCCTCACGGCCAGTTTTTCTCCTTCTCATCAGTCACTCCTACCTACTCTCTCACTGAAACTTCTACCTATCAATCTCTTCCCACACAAGGCAAATGGTTCTCGGACCAAGGAAAATATCTCCTTCCAGTCTCACAGGCCTACTCTATTCTGTCGCCATTTTATAACCTCTTCCATGTAGGTTACAAGCCTCCAGCCCACCTCTTAGAGCCTCTCATTTCCTTTCCACCATGGAAATCTATCCTCAAAAAATCACTTCTCAGCATTCCATCTGCTATTCTACTACTCCTCAGGGATTGTTCAGGCCCCCTCCCTTCCCAACACATCAAGCTCGGGGATTTGCCTGTGCCCAGGACTGGCAAATTAACTTTACTCACATGCCCCGAGTCAGGAAACTAAAATACTTCTTGGTCTGGGTAGACACTTCCACTGGATGGGTAGAGATCTTTCCCACAGGGTCTGAGAAGGCCACCTTGGTCATTTCTTCCCTTCTGTCAGACATAATTCTTCGGTTTGGACTTCCCACTTCTATACAGTCCAATAACAGACTAGCCTTTATTAGTTAAGTCACTCAAGCAGTTTCTCAGGCTCTTGGTATTCAGTGGCTCCTGGTTTTACCTCAAACCACCACCCTTAAGTCTCTCTTGAAGTGGATAGATCTTCAGTGGCAAGGTACCCTCCAATACTTTCACCCTGATGAAGTCCTATTCTTTACCTTTATACTCACTTATTCTCATTCCCATTCTTATACCACTCTCTACCTCTACCCAGCTGTCTCCACCACACTATCCATCTCACTCACTCTCTTCTAGCCGTTTCTAATCCTTTTTTAACAAACAATTGTTGGATTTGCATTTCTCTTTCCTCCAAAATTGCCAAGGCCTCAACTTACTGCTAAAAAAAAAAAAAAAAAAAAAAAAAAAGGGGGTGGGGCAGGGGAACTCTGTATATTTTGAAATGAAGAGTGTTGTTTGTACTTTATCAATCTGGCCTGGCATATGACAACATAAAAAAACTCAAGGATAGAGCCCAAAAACTCACCAACCAAGCAAATAATCATGCTGAACCCCCTTAGGCACTCTGATTGGATGTCCTGGGTCCTCCCAATTCTTTGTCCTTTAATACCTGTTTTTCTCCTTCTCTTACTTGGACCTTGTGTCTTCTGTTTAGTTTCTCAATTCATACAAAACCGTATACAGGTCATTGCCAATCATTCTATATGACAAATATTCCTTCTAACAACCTCACAATGTCACCTCTTACCACAAAATCTTCCTTCAGCTTAATCTTTCCCACTCTAGGTTCCCACGCCACCCCTAATCCTGCTCAAAACAGCCCTGAGAAACATCGCCCATTATCTCTCTATACCACCCAAAAAAAATTTTCGCTGCCCCAACAACAGTATTTTTATTTTTTTATTAATATAAGAAGACAGAAATGTCAGGCCTCTGAGCCCAAGCCTGTATTTATACATCCAGATGGCCTGAAGCAACTGAAGAATCACAAAAGAAGTAAAAATGGCCGATTCCTGCCTTAACTGTTGACATTACCTGGTTAAATTCCTTCTCCTAGTTCAGAAGCTCTCCCACTGAGCACCTTCTGACTCCCCCACTGTCCCCTGCCTGCAAGAGAACAACTCCCTTTGACTGTGATTTTCCACACCTATCCAAATCCTATAAAACTGCCCCACCCCTAACTCCCTTTGCCGACTCTCTTTTCAGACTCAGCCTGCCAGTACCCAGGTGATTTAAAAGCTTTATTGTTCACACAAAGTCTGTTTGGTGGTCTCTTCACATGGATGCGCGTGACACCCTCCTTCAACAGGTGTTAACCCTACAGGACTAGAACCTGGTCAGTTATGGCAAACAGATGTTACACATGTCCCTGAATTTGAAAAACTTAGATATGTATACCACTGATACCAATTAAAACCTAATTAGCACACATGCTCTTCCTGGAGAGTCCACCCAATATGTTGCTAAACATCTTCTCTTAACTTTTCTGTTTATGAGGCGGCCCACAAAAATTAAAAGTGATAATGGTCCAACTTATGCCAGCTCACTATTTCAATAATTTTGTCACATGTGGAACATCCAACAATCCACAGGCATCTCATATAACCCCCAAAGACAGGCCATAGTAGAATATGTCCACTCGACTCTTTTTTTTTGAGATGGAGTCTGGCTCTGTCGCCCAGGCTGGAGTGCAGTGGCGCGATCTCAGCTCACTGCAAGCTCCACCTCCCGGGTTTACGCCATTCTCCTGCCTCAGCCTCCCGAGTAGCTGGGACTACAGGCGCCTGCCATGTCGCCTGGCTAGTTTTTTGTATTTTTTTTAGTAGAGACGGGGTTTCAACGTGTTAGCCAGGATGGTCTCGATCTCCTGACCTCGTGATCCGCCTGTCTCGGCCTCCCAAAGTGCTGGGATTACAGGCTTGAGCCACCGCGCCTGGCTGACTCTACTCTTAAAAATATGCTCAGAAAACAAACAAAGGGGAATATGAGTAAAGACCCTGCAACACTACTAGCACAAGCTTTATTTACCCTTAATTTCCTACATTTAAAAGATAAATTTCAATCAGCTATAGAAAAGCACTTTGCTAAAGCCTCTCAAGACATAAAACCCACAGTTTTATGGAAAGATGTAAACAGCAACGTATGGTGTGGTCCAAATGATTTGTTAACGTGGGGAAGAGAATATGCTTCTGTTCACACCTCCTCAGGTCCTCTTTGGATTCCAGCACGATGCATTAAATCTTACCATGGTGTGGCGAGGACCCAACCTGGTACCAGAAATGAAGGGAATGTCCTTGCAGGACCCACACCCCTGGATGATGCGGCTTCCTGGGATGACACAAGCCCTGGACATTACCTGGGGGGTGCTAAAGAAGACAACTCAGGGGGCTGAGCGAATCCTGCTCCAGACACAGACACCATTCACTCCAGATAGTTTATTCCTTGCTATGCTCTCTGTTGTACATTGCAACTCACCTAGGGTATTGATCCCTTCTATGCCATTGCTCTGCCTGCAACCCGCACCTGATAATCTGTGTTGGACCCATCTCTTAGATCCTTAGCACCTGAAACTCATAGCACCTGAAAAAGTTCTGCCCTGTTACTTGGGCAGACACTCCCTTCCCAGCCTCTAATAATGTAACTGCTTGGCTAGCAGGGATTGACCTACCCTCAGTGGGATCCCTCATTAATGGCACACATTGGACTAAGGTGCCAGGTAACACTACCTATCACTCCACTATCCTCCCACTGTGTGTGACTTATAAAAGTTCTAACCCTTAGTGTGCACCCGCCCAATCACAATTATGACTACATCATGGCAAAGGAAATGCCTTAACGTTCTTGGTTGCAGGTAGCCTCAGCTGGGCAATGCAACCAATGCCACTTTCCCCAACATTCCTTCCTGTGCTGAAGAACGTAGCCAGCAAAGTAATGGATTCCACTTTGGCTGGGAGGTCTGTCACGGGGGACATGCCTGTAGCCTGTAGTTAGGCAATTATAACATCTTAGACTGGAACCCCCACTGCCATTTGCAGGGCGACCATACTCATGTCCACATCTATCGTGGCATCAATCACAGTTTCATAGCCACGTCCCATCCCTCTATGATTTGGGCTGATGGGGGGATGGGATATCCCAGACCCAAAGTAAAGTCCATGCCACCCCAAGACACTTTATGGCACCTGGGACATCTTAGTACCTTCCTTGACACCTGGCATGGGACATATCATAATTCTAGTAACTAAACTATGACCATTATTCATCGTCACACAGATCAGTGCCAGATTTGCACTACCCATCCATATGTTTTCCTTATGGGAACTAATAATGATTACACCCCTAAACTCCACGTTTCTGACCCAAGTGCAGGGACAGGCTTGGCTCACCTCATGTATCACTAATTACAATATATCTAATTTAAATATTACTAGCATCATAGTATTAAGGAGAAAATCTGAGGCATTCCTACCAGTCAATTTGACACGCAATTGGCAAGGCTTTTCTGCCTTTGCCACCTTAGAACGTGCCCTGTCCCAGGTCAGACCCAAAAGATTCATAGGCACACTTATAGCCTTTATAGTCTCAGCCGTAGTCATCTTGGCAACTGCTAGTGTTGCTGCGGTCTGTATTACTGAATCACTACAAACAGCTACCTTTATAGATAACTTGGCCAAAAATATGTCTAATGAACTTCTCTTACAGCAGGGTATAGATGAAAAGATTCTTGCATGCCTGCAAGCACTCCAGGCTACCTTGGAATATGTAGGGGAGTGGCAAGATGCATTGACATTCCAACAGCAATGAAACTGTGACTGGGAGAATAAGCACATCTGTGTCACCTTGGAATCAGTCAATGTGTAGTTGGGAGGAGGTGAAACAACTCCTCGGGGAATCTTACATGCTAATTTCACAGGAGACATAACGCAACTCAAAACTAAACTTCTAGCATCCCTAAACGCCATAGATCTGTCCAACAGACAGCCATATGGCAGGATGTGCAAGAACATCTCTCCTGGATAGACCCCCACTCCTGGGGGTCACTCCTTGATTGGAAAAGAATGTTACTGATTATACTCAAGTTTGTCTTATGTTATTTACTAATTCTAGGATGCAAAGCCGGAATATGAGCAGTAACCGCTATGCCAGACAAACCTGTTTGCTGCACATATTTGTACTCTTCAATCAGCAAAACCTGATGCAAAACAAAACAGAAAAGAGGGAGATGTAGGAGTTCAGTCAGGGTGGTGGGGAAAGTTGTAAGAAAAAGTTATAGGGAAAGACACAAACCTTCTTGGAAGGCTGGGACGTTTTGCAAAAGCTTTGAAAGAAAATTTGGCTGAAGACAGCCAAATTCTCCTATCCAGAGCCTGAGAGCAAAGGGTAGATAACAAGGGAATGTAAAGGAACATATCTACATACATTTTTTTACTCCTGTCTCCAGAAACCAACCATTGATCATTTGTGTGCAGGACTGCTCTCTATTTGGGGGGTCAATAATGTTTATTACCCACAAATTGTGTTTGCTGCAAGCCTTTGTCATTAAATCTGTGCTAAATAAATGTGAGCAGGGCCAGCTTATGGGGGCTGCACTCTCTTGGTAGCTGCAGGACTCTCGTCAGCAGTGCTGAACTGTGCAGTCCGCTAGCCATGTTGTCAGGCAAAACACCTGTGTCAGCGTACTCCTTTCATCTTCGCTCGGCCAGAGTCTGCAGGACAGACTCGGCATGCCTTGAATGTAGAACTGATGAGACTTATACTGAGGCAATTACCGGATGAAAGGGAGAAATTCACCAGCTCAACCGTGTTCAAGTATGCAAAGCAGAGGCGGTAAGTGCATCCACGCTGCTGTGCAGCCAGTGTCACATCCCTCTCCAGAACTTTCCCACCTTCCCCAGCTGAAGCTCTGTCCTCCTCATCCCCGTCCCAGTCTCTGGAAGCCACCACTCCGGTCTCCAGGAGTTTGACTTCTCTTGGGACCTCACATAAGTGGAGTCATTGGTCCATTTGTCCTTTTGTGACTGGTTTGTTCCGCTTAACATAATGTCTTCAGGGTTTCTCCAGGTTGTAGCCCTCGGGGTTTTGGGCTTGAGCAACTTGGAGGTGGCATTTGCTGAGATGGGGATGAGGACAGGACAAGTCTTCTGGCTCAGCTGGCAGTGAGCCTTCCCTTGAGGGCAGAGGCAGACATCGCATCCCTGCATTTCCAAGGGAGCTGTTTTCCCAGTAGATGCTTCCTAAAATGATTGTTGCATAAAATGGACTAGTTTCTTATGTTTTAGCTTTTATAAATGAGTAGGCAAAGGTGATCCTGAATGCATGGTTCTAGAAACTGGGAAGGAAGGAAGGGCTGGGCATGGTGGCTCACATCTGTAACCCCAGCACTTTGGGAAGTTGAGGCAGGAGGATGCTTGAGGTCAGGAGTTTGAGACCAGCCTGGGCAATATAGCGAGACCTTGTCTGTATTTTATTTTATTTTTGAGACAGAGTCTCGCCCTGTTGCCCAGGCTGGAGTGCAGCAGCGCAATCTTGCCTCACTGTGACTTCCACCTCCCAGGCTCAAGCGATTCTCCTGCCTCCTGAGTAGCTGGGATTACAGGCATGTGCCACCAATGCCTGGCTAATTTTTGCATTTTAGTGGAAACTGGGTTTCACCATGTTGGCTGGGCTGGTCTCAAACTCCTGGTCTCAAGTGATCCACCCACCTTGGCCTCCCAAAGTGGTGGTATTACAGGCATGAGCCATTGTGCCCCACCTGATCTCTATTTTAAAAAACAAAAAGGAAAATAATATTAAAAAAAAAAAAAACTGGCTGTGTGCAGTGACTCAAGCCTGTAATTTCAGCACTTTGGGAGGCCAAGGAGGTAGAATCATCTGAGTCCAGGAGTTTGAGACCAGCCTGGGCAACATAGTCTCTGTCTCTACAAAAAATCAAAAAAATTAACCAGGCATGGTGGCGTCTGTCTGTGGTCCTGGCTATTTGGGAGCCTGAGAGTGGGAGCACCACTTGAGGCCAGAAATTTGAGGGTGCAGTGAGCCAAGATTGCACCACTGCACTCTGGCCTGGACAACAGAGTGAGACCCTGTCACAAGGGAAAAATAAAAATAAAAACTAAGGCTGGGCTGGGATTACAGGTGCTATGGCTCACACTATAATCTCAGCACTTTGGGAGGCCAAGGTAGGGAGATCACCTGAGGTCAGAAATTTGAGACCAGCCTGGCCAACATGGTGAAAACCCCTCCTCTTCTAAAAATACAAAATTTAGCCGGGTGTGGTGGCACGTGCCTGTAAACCCAGCTACTTGGGAGGCTGAGGCAGGAGAACCGCTTGAATCCAGGAGACAAAGGTTGCAGAGAGCCAAGATCGCACCACTGCACTCCAGCCTGGGCTGAACAGAGTGAGACTCTATCTCAAAAAAAAAAAAAAAAAAAAAAAAAACTAGGAAGAAAAATAGAATTATATACTTTTGACAAGGATTGAGCAGAATTTCTTCTCCTGAAATTCAAGTTCGTGGGGAATCTTGAAAAACAAATACAGTATATTTAATACCTTCACCTGCAGCGGCTGTCCTAATACAGAGAACTTGGAGATGTACTTTAGGCAAATGCCTGGCAATTGTAACTCCATATTTTCTAGAGGATTTTCTTTTATAAGTTCCATTCCTAATGTAAGAGGACTTTTATGTACGCAAAGTTGCTGTGAAAGGCTAGGAAGACATGAACAACCCCATGAAGGCCATGTTGAATCTGTGCTGCTCCCTGCATGGCTGTCCAAAGAGGCTGAAAGTCAGAGCATGCTCCACAATGTTCTTCCGGAAACACTAGCAATGCAGAGGCCACTCCCCTCCCTTCCCCTCCCCTCTCCTTCCTCTTTTCTTTTTTTCTTTCTTCTTTCAAGACAGGGGCTGGCTGTGTCACCCAGGCTGGAGTGCAGTGGCGTGATCTTGGCTCACTGCAACCTCTGCCTCCTGGGCTCAAACAATTCTCCCACTTCAGCCCTTCCTGAGTAGCTAGGAACACAAGTGCGAGCCACCATGCCTGGTTGATTGTTCTATTTTTTGTAGCGATGGGGTTTTGCCATGTTGCCCAGTCTGGTCTCCAACTCCTGGGCTCAAGTCATCCTCCTGCCTTGGCCTCAAATCCCAAAGTGTTGGGATTACAGGTATGAGGCACCACACCCCATCAGATAGTATTTCAATGGTATTTCTTCTCTCCTTTACTCACAAGAAGAGTGGAAATGCTGACAAGAGACCATTTAAACACAGTTCATTACTAGTTTTTCTTTCCCTTCCCATGTGATGGGTGAGACGCTTGAGCCTGCTGACATTGTGTTCCTATCTAATGTGTTTGTGAGAAATGTGAAGCTACTGGAGAGCTTTGTCTTCGCCATTCTCTGCCCCACCTGTAGGTGCTGACTCTCTTAATTGCTCAAGGGATGTTTTGATTAAAAAAAATCGCGTTAAAATAAAAGTTGAGTGGAATCATATGAACAGCATTTGAACTCATGGAACGCTGCCCTTTCCCTGCCATTAATCGTTTATGCTCTTCTCTTGCTACGTTTTTTTTTCTCTTTTGGGTTAAAAACAAAGCAAAAAACCCCACAAATTAACAAAAAGCTCTAAGGTGGTACAGAATAGTGCGTATAATATTTTTATGCAAATAAAAAAGTAGCACATGTAAATAAACTGGCACACATAAATTGTGTTTTCTAGAAAGATATACCAGGGAGGGTTTGGAAGAGAAAAAGTCTTCTTATTTTATACTTAAAAAGATATTTTTGATGAGAATTGCTGGCAAGATGGCCGAATAGGAAGGGCTCCGGTCTGTAGCTCCCAGTGAGACTGATGCAGAAGGTGGGTGATTTCTGCATTTCCAGCTGAGGCACCTGGTTCATCTCACTGGGACCCGTTGGACAGTGGGTGCAGTTCACGGAGGGCGAGTTGAAGCAGGGTAGGGTGTCGACTCACCCGGGAAGTGCAAGGGGTCGGGGAATGTTCTCCCCTACCCAAGAGAAACCATGAAGGACTGAGCCTGAGGAACTCTAGCACAGATGCTGCGCTTGTCCCATGGTCTTGGCAACCCGCAAACCAGGAGGGAAGGAGATTCCCTCCCGGTGCCTACCCCACCAGGGCCCTGGGTTTCAAGCACAAAACTGGGCAGCCATTTGGGCAGACACTGAACTAGCTGCAGGAGTTCTTTTGTTCTATACCACAGTGGCGCCTGGAACATCAGCGAGACAGAGCCATTCACTCTCCAGGAAAGGGGCGCTGAAGCCAGGGAGCCAACTGGTCTGGCTGGGCGGGGTCCCACCCCCTGCGGAGCTCAGCAAACTAAGATCCACTGGCTTGAAATTCTTGCTGCCAGCACAGCAGCAGTCTGATTGACCCGGGACAGGAAGAGCTTGCAGGGGGAGGGGCGTCTGCCATTGCTGAGGCTTCACTAGATGGTTTTATGATAACAGTGTAAACAAAGCCGCTGGGAAGTTAGAACTGGTCGGAACCCATTGCAGCTCACCAAGACTGCTGTGGCCAGATCCAGGTTTCTCTTCTCTGGGCAGGGCATCTCTGAAAAAAAGGAAGCAGCCCCAGTCAGGGACTTAGAGATAAACCTCCATCTCCCTGGGACAAAGCACCTGGGGAAAGAGGAGGCAGTGAGGCAGCTTCAGCAGAGGTAGAGGCCCCTGCCTGACAGCTCTGAAGAGAGCCGTGAACTTCCCAGCACAGCCTTGGAGCTCTGCTAAGGGTCAGACTGCCTCCTCAAGTGGGTCCCTGACTCCTGTGTGTCCTGACTGGGAGGAACCTCCCAGAAGGGGCTGAAAGACACCTCATTCAGAAGAGCTCTGGCTGGCATCTGGCAGGTGACCATCGGGGACAAATCTTCCAGAGGAAAGATCAGGCAGCAACCTTTACTGTTCCGCAGCCTCCACCGGTGATACCCAGGCAAGTAGCGTCGGGAGTGGACATCCAGCAAACTCCACCAGACCGGCAGCAGAGGGGTCTGACTGTCAGAAAGAAAACTAACAAACAGAAAGGAATAGCACGTCCACGCAGACACCCTATCCGAAGGCCACCAACATCAAAGGCCAAAGGTAGATAAATCACAAAGATAGGGAGAAACTAGTGTGAAAAGGCTGAAAAATTCAACAACCAGAATGCCTTTTCTCCTCCAAAGGATCACAACTCCTCGCCAGCAAGGGAACAAAACTGGATGGAGAATGAGTTGGACGAACTGACAGAAGTAGGCTTCAGAAGGTGGGTAATAACAAACTCCTCCGAGCTAAAGGAGCATGTTCTAACCCAATGCAAGGAAGCTAAGAACCTTGAAAAAAGGTTAGATGAATTGCTAACTAGAATAACCAGTGTAGAGAAGAACATAGATGACCTGATGGAGCTGAAAAACACAGCATGAGAACTTCATGAAGCATACGCAAGTTTCATAGCCAAATCGATCAAGTGGAAAAAAGGAGATCAGTGAATGAAGATCAACTTAATGAAATAAAGACAGTAGACAAGATTAGAGAAAAAGGAATAAAAAGGAATGATCAAAGCCTCCAAGAAACATGGGACTATGTTAAAAAACCAAATCTATGTTTGATTGGTGTACCTGAAAGTCATGGGAGAACAGAACCAAGTTGGAAAACACTCTTCAGGATATTATCCAGGAGAACTTCCCCAACCTAGCAAGACAGGCCAACATTCAAATTCAGGAAATAGAGAGAACACCACAAAGATACTTCTCGAGAAGAGCAACTCTGAGATACATAATGTCAGATTCACCAAGGTTGAAGTGAAGGAAAAAATGTTAAGGGCAGCCAGAGAGAAAGGTCAGGTTACCCACAAAGGGAAGTCCATCAGACTAACAGTGGATCTCTTGGCAGAAACCCTACAAGCCAGAAGAGAGTGGGGGCCAATATTCAACATTCTTAAAGAAAAGAATTTTCAACCCAGAATTTCATATCCAGCCAAACTAAGCTTCATAAGTGAAGGAGAAATAAAACCCTTAACAAACAAGCAAATACTGAGAGATTTTGTCACCACCAGGGCTGCCTTACAAGACCTCCTGAAGGAAGCAGTAAACATGGAAAGCAAAAACTGGTACCAGTCACTACAAAAACATACCAAATACCAAATTGTAAAGAACATCGACACTGTGAAGAAACTGCATCAACAAGCAGGCAAAACAACCAGCTAGTATCATAATGACAGGATGAAATTCACACATAACAATATTAACCTTAAACATAAATGGGCTAAATGCTCCAATTAAAAGACACAGACTGGCAAATTGGATAGAGTATAGACCCATCAGTGTGCTGTATTCAGGAGACCCATCTCACGTGCAAAGACACACATAGGCTCAAAATAAAGGGATGCAGGAATATTTACCAACCAAATGGAAAGCAAATAAAAGCAGGAGTTGCAATTCTAATCTCTGATAAAAGAGATTTTAAACCAACAAAGACCAAAAGAGACAAAGAAGGGCATTACATAGGGGTAAAGGAATCAATGCAGCAAGAAGAGCTAACTATCCTAAATAGATATGCACCCAATACAGGAGCACCCAGATTCATAAAGCAAGTTCTTAGAGACCGACAAAGAGACTTAGACTCCCACACAATAATAGTGGGAGACTTTAATTGGCTTTAATAGTGGGAGACTGTCAATATTAGGCAGATCAATGAGACAGAAAATTAACAAGGATATTCAGGACTTGAACTCAGCTCTGGACCAAGCAGACCTAACAGACATCTACAGAACTCTCCACCCCAAATCAACAGAATATACGTTCTTCTCAGCACCCCATCGTACTTATTCTAAAATTGACCACATAATTGGAAGTAAACACTCCTCAGCAAATACAAAAGAATGGAAATCATAACAAATAGTCTCTCAGACCACAGTGCAATCAAATTAGAACTCAGGATTAAGAAACTCACTCAAAATCGCACAACTACATGGAAACTGAATCACCTGCTCCTGAATGACTACTGGGTAAATAACGAAATTAATGCTGAAATAAAAATGTTCTTTGAAAACAATGAGAACAAAGACACAACATACAAGAATCTCTGGGACACATTTAAAGCAGTGTGTAGAGAGAAATTTACAGTACTAAATGCCCACAAGAGAAAGCAGGAAAGATCTAAAATTGACACCCTAACATCAAAATTACAAGAACTAGAGAAGCAACAGCAAATCAATTCAAAATCTAGCAGAAGAGAAGAAATAACTAAGAAGAGAGCAGAACTGAAGGAGACAGAGACAAGAAAAACCCTTCAAAAAATTAATGAATCCAGGAGCAGGTTTAGAAAAGCTCAACAAAATAGACTGCTAGCCAGAATAATAAAGAAGACAGAGAGAAGAATCAAATAGATGCAATAAAAAATGGTAAAGGGGATATCACCACGGATCCCACAGAAATAAAAACTACCATCAGAGAATACTATAAACATCTCTATGCAAATAAACTAGAAAATCTAGAAGAAATGGATAAATTCATGAACGCATATACTCTCCCAAGTCTAAATTAGCGATAAGTTGAATCCCTGAATAAACCGATAACAAGTTCTGAAATTGAGGCAATAAATAATAGCCTATCAACCAAAACAAGAGTCCAGGACCAGATAGATTGATAGCCGAGTTCTACCAGAGGTATAAAGAGGAGCTGGTACCATTCCTTCTGAAACTATTCCAAATAATAGAAAAAGAGTGAATCCTCCCTAATTCATTTTATGAGACCAGCACCATCCTGATACCAAAACCTGGCAGAGACACAGCGAAAAACGAAAATTTCAGGCCAATATCCCTGATGAACATTGATGCCAAAACCCTCAATACAATACTGGGGAACAGAATCCAGCAGCACATCAAAAAGCTTATCCACTGCGATCAAGTCAGCTTCATACCTTGGATGCAAGGCTGGTTCAACACATGCAAATTAATAAAAGTAATCTATCACATAAGCAGAACCAATGACAAAAACCACACGATTATCTCAATAGATGCAGAAAAGGCCTTCGACAAAATTCAACACCTCTTCAGGCTAAAACCTCTCAATGAACTAGGTATTGATGAAACGTATCTCAAAATAATAAGAGCTATTTATGACAAACCCACAGCCAATACCATACTGAATGGGCAAAAACTGGAAGCATTCCCTTTGAAAACCAGTCAAGACAAGGATGCCCTCTCTCACCACTCCTATTTAACATAGTACTGGAAGTTCTGACCAGGGCAATCAGGCAAGAGAAAGAAATAAAGGGTACTCAAATAGGAAAAGAGGAAGTCAAATTGTCTCTGTTTGCAGATGACATGATTGTATACTTAGAGAACCCCATCATCTCCTTAAGCTGATAACAAGTTTGGCAAAATCTCAGGATACAAAATAAATGTGCAAAAATCACAGGCATTCCTATACACCAATAACAGACAAACAGAGAGCCAAATCAGGAGTGAACTCCCATTCACAATTGCTATAAAGAGAATAAAATACCTAGGAATGCAACTCGCAAGGAATGTGAAGCACCTCTTCAAGGAGAACTACAAACCACTGCTCAAGGAAATAAGGACACAAATGAATCAAAAAACATTCCATGCTCGTGGAGAGGAAGAACCAATATTGTGAAAATGGCCATATTGCCCAAAGTAATTTATAGATTCAATGCTATCCCCACCAAGCTACCATTGCCTTTCTTCACAGAATTGGAAAAAAACTACTTTAAACTTCATATGGAACCCAAAAAGAGCCTGCGTAGCAATTCCAGGCAAGAAGAACAAAGCTGGAGGCATCACACTACCTGACTTCAAACTATACTATAAGGCTACAGTAACCAAAAGAGCATGGTACTGGTACCAACGCAGATATATAGACCAATGGAACAGAACAGAGGCCTCAGAAATAACACCACACATCGACCACCATCTGATCTTTGACAAACCAGACACAATCAATGGGGAAAAGATTCCCTATTTAGTAAGTGGTGCTGGGAAAACTGGGTAACCATATGCAGTAAACTGAAACTGGACCCTTTCCTTACACCGTATACAAAAATCAACTCAAGATTGATCATGACTTAAATGTAAGACCTAGGACCATAAAAATCCTAAAAGAAAACCTGAGCAATACCATTCAGGACATAGCCATGGGCAAAGACTTCATGTCTAAAACACCAAAAGCAATGGCAACAGAAGCCAGATTTGACAAGTGGGATCTAAGTAAACTAAAGAGCTTCTGCACAGCAAAAGAAACTATCATCAGAGTGAACAGGCAACCTACAGAATGGGAGAAAATTTTTGCAATCTGTACATCTGACAAAGGGCTAATGTTCATAATCTACAAAAAACTTAAACAAATTTACAAGAAAAAACAAACAAATCCATCAAAAAGTGGGCAAAACTTGGGAGGCGGAGCTTGCAGTAAGCCGAGATCGTGCCGCTGCACTTCAGCCTGGGCAACAGAGCAAGACTCCATCTCAAAAAAAAAAAAAAAAAAAAAAATGGACAAAGTATGAACAGACACTTCTCAAAAGAAGACATTTATGCAGCCAACAGACATATGAAAAAATGTTCATCATCACTGGCCATTAGATAAATGTAAGTCAAACCCACAATGAGATACCATCTCATGCCAGTTAGAATGGCAATCATTAAAAAGTCAGGAAACAACAGATGCTGGAGAGGATGTAGAGAAATAAGAATGCTTTTACACTATTGGTGGGAGTGTAAATTAGTTCAATCATTGTGGGAGACAGTGGGGCGATTCCTCAAGAATCTAGAACCAGAAATACCATTTGACCCAGCAGTCCTACTACTGGGTATATACTGAAAGGATTATAAATCATTCTACTATAAAGACACACATGAACACTATGTTTACTGTGGTACTATGCACAATAGCAAAGACTTGGAACCAATGCAAATGCCCATCAATGATAGACTGGATAAAGAAAATGTGGTACATATACACCATGGACTACTATGCAGCCATAAAAAAGGATGAGTTAATGTCTTTGGCAGGGACATGGATGAAGCTGGAAACCATCATTCTCAGCAAACTAACACAAGAACAGAAAACCAAACACTCCATGCTCTCAGTCATAAGTGGGAGTTGAACAATGAGAACACATGGACACAGAAAGAGGAACATCACACACCGGGGCTTGTCTGGGTGTCGAGGGCTAGGGGAGTGATAACATTAGGAGAAATACCTGATATAGATGATGGGTTGAAGGGTGCAGCAAACCACCATGGCACATGTATACCTATATAACAAAACTGCACGTTCTGCACATGTACCCCAGAACTTAAAGTATAATTTAAAAAAAAAATTTATAAAACAAAAAAATACATATTTTTAGAGGCCATACTAGTCTTCACTATATCATTCCAATTTTAGTATACATGCTGCTGAAGCAAGTGCTATTTTATATTCTTTTGTAAGTATTTTTTACTACATGCATATATTTTATTGATTTATTCTTATGACTATTTTATACCTAGCTAAATATGCATGTATTTTAATCTTTGTCAGCGTATTTCAGGGTGGGCTTCTGAATCTTTTGAAATGCTTTTGTATTCCAGAGTTAACTTTGTTTTTCCATTAGAATCTGGCATTTACTACCAACGTTAATTTTAACTCATACACATTTCTGCCATTGCAGGCTTATCCTAGTTCTAGGAAGTCCATCTGCCCTAACTTATTTGGTACTCATTTTGTTCCAGCTCTTGCCTGATGGGCTCATAACGGTCTTTGAATCCACACATTTCAGGCCCAGAGATGCTCAACACACGTGACAGACTGGATAAAGAAAATGTGGCACATATACACCATGGAATACTATGCAGCCATAAAAAAGGATGAGTTCATGTCTTTGGCAGGGACATGGATGAAGCTGGAAACCATCATTCTCAGCAGTTTCACCACAAAATGTATTCGAAACAAGAGTTTTGTCATCCCTCATTTTTTTTTTTTTTCTTTTTAGAGATGGGATCTCACCATCTTGTCCAGGTTTCCCCTGGGCTCACATGATTTTCCTGCTTCAGCCTCCCCAGTAGCTGGGACTACAGGCACAGGCCGCCACGTCCAATTAATGTTTTAATTATTCTTTTGTATAGCTGGCATCTCATTATGTTGACCAGGCCAATTTCGAACTCCTGGCCTCCAGCAATCCTCCTGCCTCGGCCTCCCAAAGTGCTGGGATTACAGGCATAAGCCCCGCTGGTCCTGTCCCTGTCCCTCATTTTTACTACAGATTCCAGTTATTCTCCTATAGCCATTTGATTGTGTTTATTGGTGGGAATGACATTCACCCTATTTAATTTTTTTTAAAATAATATAGCCCAGAAACTGATTTCATAAAAATAAAATAAAAAATACTCCTTATTTTATTTTATTTTACTTTATTTTGGGATAGAGTTTCGCTCTTGTTGCCCAAGCTGGAGTGCAATGGTGCAATCTTGGCTCACTACAACCTCTGCCTCCCAGGTTCAAGCAATTCTTTTACCTCAGCCTCCCAGGTAGCTGGGATTACAGGCACCCACCACCACACCCAGCTAATTTTTTGTATTTAGTAGAGGCTGGGTTTCACCATGTTGGTCAGGCTGATCTCATACTCCTGACCTCAGGTGATCCACCCATCTTGGCCGCCCAAAGTGCTGTGATTACAGGCGTGAGCCACTGTGCCTGACCAAATACTCTTCTTTTCTTAAAGAAGATCTGCTAATGGGCAGGTGGGTCATGTATGGACAGGCATAACTTCTCCTCACCTAGGCCGCACCAGCACCTGTCCTACACAAGCTCCAGACCTGCTGGTGCCTCCACTCCTGAGATGTATTTCCTCATTAACTTCTCACCTCCACCCACCAGCCCCTGCCCTGGAGTTTCTTTAGTTGTACTGGCTACAGTTTTGAGGGGTTGTTCTCCATACAAATTGCAGCTCTCCTCTGCCACCAAGTCAAAGTGTGCTAGAAGGAATTCACTGAATGACCCTCTTGTTGCCATTCAATTTCATACAGTCTCATCAATCCACATGCCACAGGCCAGAAAGAGCCATGACAATGACCAGCTGTGGAGGGACTCATAGATGAAGCCACAGTCCTGCAAGAAAAACTGGCAAGTTTCCTCAAAAAAAATTTTTTTTTAGACAGAGTCTTGCTCTGTTGCTCAGGCTGTAGCAGTCGTGCCACCTCGGCTCACTGCAACCGCCGCCTACCAGATTCAATCAATCCTTCCGGATTAGTCTACCTAGTACCTGAAATTACAGATGCCCACCACCATGCCTGGCTAGGTTTTGTAGTTTTAGTAGAGATGGGGTTTCATCCTGTTGGCCAGGCTGGTCTCAAACTCCTGGCCTCAAGTGACCTGCCTGCCTCAGCCTTCCAAAGTCCTGGGATTATAGGCATGAGTCACTGCACCTGGCTGGTTTCTCAAAAATTAAACATAAGCTAGGCTTGGTAGCTTATGCCTGTAATCCCAGCAATTTTGGAAGGCCAAGCTGGGAGGATCTCCTGACTCCAGGAGTTCAAAACTGGCTTGGGCAACATGGTGAGACCCCATCTCTACAAAAATAAAAAAAGATATTAGCTGGGCATAGTGGTATGTTCCTGTTGTCCCAGTTACTCGGGAGGCTGAAGCTAGAGGATCGCTTGAGCCAGGAGGTGGAAGCTGCAGTGAATCATGTCTGCCCCACTGCACTCCAGCCTGGGTGACGGAGTGATGTCCTATCTCAAAAAAAAAAAAAAAAAAAAAAGAAAAAGAAAAAAGTATAGAAATCTAGCAGTTCCACTTCTGGGTATATAATCAAAGGAATTGACTGCAGAATCTTGAACAGATGTTTGCACACCCATGTTCACAGCAGCATGATTCACAATAGCCAAAAGGTGGCAGCAACCCAAGCGTCCATCAACAGAGGGATGAATGGGCAAAACGCAGTCCAGCCACACAGTGGAATAGTATTCAGTCTGAAAAAGGAAGGAAATTCTGGCCCGTGCTACAACATGGACGCATCTTGAGGACATTAGGTTCGGTGAAATAAGACAAACACAAAACGACAAATTTTGTACGATTCTGCTAATCTGAGGTCCCTAGAGAATCAAATTCATAGAGACAGAAAGTAGAACGGGGGTTGCAGGGGCTGGAGGAAGATGGGGGAGTTAGTGTTTAATGGGTACAGAGATTCAGTTTGAGAAAATGAAACAGTTCTGGAGGTGGATGGTGGCGACGGTTGCACCATGATGTGAACATCCTTAAATGCCACTGAACTGTGTACTTAAAAGCGGCTAAAATGTTGGCCATGGTGGCTTATGCGTGTAATCCCAACACTCTGGAAGGATGAGGTGGGTGGATCACCTGAGGTCAAGAGTTCAAGACCAGTCTGGGCAACATGGCAAAACCCTGTCACTACAAAAACAAAAAAAAATTCGCCAGGTGTCGTGGTGTGCACCTGTAGTCCCAGGTACTCCAGAGGCTGAGGTGGGAGGATCACTTGAGCCCGGGAGAGGGAGGTTGCAGTGAGCCGAGATTGTGCCACTGCATTCCAACCTGGGTGATAAGAGTGAGACCCTGTCTGAAAAAAGAAAGTCTGCTGATGCAGGTGGATCACCTGAGGTCGAGAGTTTGAGACCAGTTTGGCCAACATGGTGAAACCATGTCTCTACCAAAATTACAAAAGTTAGCTGGGCGTGGTGGTGAGCACCTGTAATCCCAGCTACTGGGGAGGCTGAGGCAGGAGAATCACTTGAACCCACGAGGTGGAGGTTGCAGTGAGCTGAGATTGTGCCACTGCACTCCAGCCTGGGTGACAGAGTGAGACGCCATCTCAAAAAAAAAAAAAAAAAAAAAAAAAAGTGGCTAAAATACTCAATTTTATGATTATATTTTGCCACAATTTTAGAAAGAGAAAGAGAGAGAGAGAAGGAGAGAAGCAAGTTATGAACAAGGAGAACAGGGACGAGCGCGTGGCAGGCACTGATCCCGGCCCTTTGAGAGTGAGATAGGAGAGAACACTTAATCCCCGCAATTAAGGGGCATGATGTGGTTAATTCTTTCCTCAAATCTGCTTATTCATCTTCCAGTAGTTTTATAGGGCTGTGTACGTTCTGAAAATTCCCAATATAGATGCTCCCAGCTTACAGTGGGGTTACGCTGCCTGCTAACCCATCAAAAAGTCAAAAAATTTTTAAATGGGCCAGGCATAGCGGCTCATGCCTGTTGTCCCAGCACTTTGGGAGGCCAAGGCAGGCAGATCACTTGAGGCCAGGAGTTCAAGACCAGCGTGACCAACATGGTGAACCCCTTCTCTACTGAAAATACAAGAATTAGCCGGGCTTGGTGGCGGGCACCTGAAATCCCAGCTACTCCCGATGCTGAGGCAGGAGAATCATTTGAATCCGGGAAGCGGAGGTTGCAGTGAGACGAGATTGTGCCACTGCACTCCAGCTCGGGTGACACAATGAGACCCTGTCTCAAAATAATAACATTAATAATAATAACAACACATTGTTAAGCGGCGCCATCATAAGTACAGTACTGTCTAAATTTGTTTCCTTCCCACATTCCTGCCTCTACTTCCTTAGATTTTGCCAGTGGTTCTCAGTGTGGGCTGACATTGGGAATCCCTGGGTACTATCAGAATCTCCAGTGCTGGAGTCCCACGTCCAGAAATTCACATGTAATTAGCTGGGGTGGCCGGGGTATGAGGCAGTTTCAGATCTCTGGGTGACGGTCAGGTACAGCCTGAGCAGAGAACCACTGGTTCAGGCCACGGTTCCTTCACTGGGTGATGAGCGAGGCCTCCTGCCTCCAGGGGCCATGGCCTTCCTGCGTCCCCTCCATCCTCACCACTGCAGCCTGAGGGATCTTCCTGAAGCAACTGGACCCACTGATCTGTGGAAGGGATCAGCTCCGACCCACGGGCGGAGTTCCACCCTTCACATGTTTTGTAAATAAAGTGTCATTCGCCACTAGCTGAAGCTCATTCATTTGGGACTGCGGGGTCTGCAAAGCCTAAAATACTGACGAGCTAGTCCTTTTCAGAACACGATCCTTTGCAGAACAGTCCAAGACCAGAAGTGCTGCAAGCCTCTGGAGTTCGCTTCCCGCTGCAGGTCCTGCCGCACGGGTCCTGGCTCAGTTACCTGCTCTAGGGATACCCCCCGTTGTTTTGGGCAGAACGGGGTGCACCTCCTCTTGCCCTCACAGGGCCTGGGTTCCATTAGCTCACTGTTCTCCTTGTTTGTGATTGGCCTGTCTCTCTTGCAGAACTGGGAGAGCCAGCAGGGTGGAGGGGGCGGGGCTACGTCTGTGGCTCTCACAGCTAGCCAGGGTCTGGCACACAGTAGGCGCTCAAGATATGTGCTGTCTCAGTGGTTTAGCTGAACGATATTCACTAAAGCCACATCAAAGCCTATGCTGGGCCGGGAGCCGTGGCTCATGCCTGTAATCCCAGCACTTGGGGTGGCTGAGGGAGGGAGATCACTTGAGCCCAGGAGTTCAAAACCAGCCTGGGCAACCTAGTGAGAACCCGTCTCTACTACAAAAAAAAAAAAAAAAAAAAAAAAAAAAAAGCTACATGTGGTGGTGTGCCTGCAGTCCCAGCTACTACTAGGGTGACTGAGGTAGGAGGAGGGCTTGAGACCTGGGGTTAAGGGGGTGGGTTGAGGCTGCAGTGAGACGTGATTGTTCGTCTACAGCCTGGGCAACAGAGAAAGACCTTGTCTCAAAAAAAGAGAGAGAGAGAAAAAAAAAAAAAAAAAGCCTAGGCTGACTGTTCATAGGACGAATAGAGGAGTCTTGGTTTGTGCAGAGAAACCTAGAGAGATTAAAAAAAGTTTGGCTGATTTAAAGCTTTCTCTGACTTCACTTTTGCTAAGAATTTGATGACTGCCATTCATTTGGTCACAATAATAGCAAACGATACAAGTTTTTTGGCAAACAATAACAAAAATAGTTTTCATAATGTGCTAAATATGATATAAAGTGCTTCACATGTATATCATTCACATAATTCTCACAACAACCCTGTGATGGCCACTATTATTATTCCTGATGTACAGATAAGGAAACTGAGGCACAGAGGGGGTAAGTGACTTGCCCAGATTATGTACGCCTAGTAAGTAACAGAACTGAGACTCAAACCAGGCAGCCCGGGTCCAGAGTCCAAGCTTTTTTTTCTCTTTTTACGGCAGGATCTTTCTCTGTTGCCCAGGCTGGAGGGCAGTGGTGTAGTCACAGCTCACTGCAGCCTCCACCTCCGAGGCTCAACTGATCCTCCTGCTTCAGCCTCCTGAGTGGCTGGGACTATAGACATTCCGCACCATGGCCTGGCTACGTTTTTTTTTTTTTTTTTTTTTTTTTTGAGACAGTCTTGCTCTGTCATCCGGGCTGGAGTGCAATGGCACAATCTCGGCTCACTGCAACCTCCACCTCCCAGTTCAAGCAGTTCTCCCTGCCTCAGCCTCCTGAGTAGCTGGGATTACAGTCACCCGCCACCGCGCCTAATTTTTATATATACATTTTTAAATAGAGATGGGGTTTCACCATATTGGCCAAGGTGGTCTTGAACTCCTGACCTCAGGTGATCCACCCCCCTCGGCCTCCCAAAGTATGGGGATTATAGGCGTGAGCCACTGAGCCTGGCCAGGTTTTCTACTTGGTGTAGAGATGAGGTCTCACTATCTTGTCCTGGTGGATTTTTAACTTCTAGCCCCAAGTGATCCTCCTGCCTCAGCCTCCCCAAGTGTTGTGATTACAAGAGTGAGTCACCACACCTGGCCCAGAGTCAGAGCTTTTAACCACTATGTTACACTGCTTGAGAGTCGCAATAACTAATAACAACCCCACTCACAACCATGCAATGGTGGAGCCACCTCACTGGGTCACAGCAAGAGCCGCCCTTCCGGTACAGCAGTCATCGCCCCACCTGCTCTGCTGAAGCCTGCGCGGGAGGCTGCACAGGCAAGGCAGAGGACGCTTCCTCTCAGAGGAGTTCAAATCCCAGAGCCGCCTCTTCCTAGCTATGCACCCTCAGCCAAGATCATGAACTTCTTTTCCTCGGCCTTAACAGTGGGGCTCACAGCCTCTTCCCCGGGCTGTTGTGAGGGTGAAGCATGTCCCAGAGCAGATACAAAACAGGCCACATGTGCAGAGGGTGGTTGGTCGGTCCATTCAGCCCGATTGGGGCCATTCATTTAATGGGATCCGGATACACCTTGGTCTACGGATCTAGCCAATTGCTGCTGCTGGTTTAGGTTTTGCCTGAATCTCGATCAAAAAAGTATCTGATAACCTTCCCTGCTTTGTTTTATTTGAAAACACTGTAAACTCAAAAGGGCTTTTTAAGTCACCGCCGGCCTCCTCCCTCCAAGCGGCACTCTCTCCAAGCCACTTCACATACACATTCAGCCCTCCTCTCCCTTCTACCAGGAGTAAGACCGTGGCCATGTCTCACTGATGATCCAACGGGATACAGACGGACGGAGACAGAATCCAGCCCCGACAAAGCACACTGAACTTTCCAGCAGGGCACGCCTGTCAAAAATAGGAAATCAGTTTCTGTAAAGCTCTCTCTCTTCCTCCTCTGATAGCATCAAATTGAGGGTCAAATGAACCCAAAGGTGAAGAGTCTGGCTGTGATTTTATCTTTCCCTCATCCCCCTCTCCGCCCTTCTCAGATTTATTCATTGAAACAAACCAATCTGTGGACCTCTTAGCTTCATGAATTGGAACTAAAGTTGGTACTGAAAGGAGGGGAAAGGGTTTATGCTGAGGCCACAGCGCCACCTTGTGACCAATATTTTTACTGCTGTCAACGCGCTCCAGCCGCGGACCTCAGAGGGTGGTGATGCACGAAGAATATGCACAATATTGCTTCCCGAACCTTCTCAGTCTTGTCAGCTTTTTAAAAATGTATACATGTTTTAATATATGTGTTCATATATGTTTTAATAAATATGTTTCTATATATTTTGTGTTTTAATATATATTTATTTTCATATATATGTTTATACATATTTGTTTTAAAACATATATATGTATTTACTTGTTTATTTATTTTTCTGCATCTAATCATCTATTATATTTATTTCTAAGAGACGGGTCATGCTTTGTCACCCAGGCTGGAATGCGGTGGCCACTCACTGCAGCCTTGACTTCCTGGGCTCAAGCGATCCTCCCAACTCATCCTCCCAAAGTGTTGGGATTACAGGCGTGAGCCACTGCGTCCAGCCTTGTCAGCTGTTCAAGTCTTAACCTGAGCATTAAATACGGACCATACACATGTCAGTCACGGATATATAGTGCATTGCTTGTTTCTGCATGTACCTCAAGGATTGTAGACTCTGGAAAATGAGTGCTCTTTACTCACTAGGTGGCTTATGAACACGTTTTGGGTTTTAACGCATTATCATTAACCCATTCATACTGTGTCCCAAACCCTGTAGTGACATCACAGAGAAAAATGACACATACCGTAGAGGCCCTGACTTCAGACAGATTACAACCTGGTCAAGATGGTTCAGTTCCTCTCAAATTGCCTTGAATTGGCCTGATACCGTCTCCCCATACACTGTAGCACCCAAATGCAGGTAGACAGTGAAATTAAGTGGATTTCAAACACGACCACGCTAACTCTGAAGCATTGGTCACTGGCCAAGAAAATGTGATTAGGAGCTTACTGGAGCTGGCAGATTCCTTCAACACATTCAGTCCTCCCCTCACCCAAGGGCAGATTAGGAAGCTCCAGCCAATGGCGCGTGTCTGTCTCGCTTTGAGAAAGAAAATGGAAGTATCTTTTCTCGAGGGGAGGGTTCCCTTCCTCTTTTCCATCTTTTCTACCTTTATGTCTTTCTTTTTTCCCTTGTTTCCTCCCTCCCTTCCTTCTTCCAGTCTTTCTAACTTTCAGCATTTCAAATCTCCAATGGATACATTTCTGGTGAAAAGTCTAACTAGAAAAAAAACTGGGGTAGCGGTGGTGGTGGTGATGCTGGAATTTTACAACACTGATTATCTCAGGGTACTCAGAAAATTCTAATGGCTATTATGAGTGTCTTTTATGAAGAAAAACTGGAAACCTAAGTTGATTGTTTCTTAATAAATTCAGTTTGTTTGGCAGACAACATATCTCCAGGCAGAGTATCTTTTTTTTAAATTTTTCATCTTTAGATGAAACACATGGAACCCCTGCTTTAGAAAGAAGTAGGTGCTGACCTCTTGTGGACATGTGTAGCACTACAGCGCTACACAGAAGTAGGTGCTGACCTCTAGTGGACATGTATAGCACTACAGCACTACAGAGAAGTTGCTTAGGGAGAATAGCTATTGAAAAATGCATTCTAGAAAGATTACTGTTTTCTGCTTTTGCAGATCCCTCAAGATCCTGAAAATTTCTCTTGTACCTTCCACATTTTGGGAGCGCTACAGTTTGGGTATATGACTCTCCAGATCTCATGCTGAAATTGGGCCCCCACCATTGGAGGTGGGCCTAGTGGCAGATGATACCTTATGAATAGATTAATGCCCTGGGCAGGGGGTTAAAATGAGCTCTTACTCTGTTAGTTCTGGAGAGCTGGTTGTCAGAAGGAGCCTGGCCCCTCCACCCCCACCTCGCTTCCTTTCTTTCCATGTGGTCTCTGCACACACCAACTCCCTTTCTCATCTGCCCTGAGTAGAGGCAGCCAGAGGCCCTCACCAGAAGCAGATACTAGCACCATGCTCCTTGCACAGCCTGCAGAACTATGAACCAAATGAAACATCTCTTCTTTATAAATTACTCAGCCTTAGGTATTCCTTTATAGCAACACAAAATGGACTAAGACAAGGAGCCACAAATCATCTGCAATTCTTTGGCTGATAAATTATCAAATATAGCTAACCTAACTAGCTTCCTCCCTTTTGCATATGTCTGGCCTGTCTCCTTGCACCTCTGCATTCTCTTCATGAAGCACCCAGGTAACCCATTATCCAGAGCTCTTACTAATTCTATTCAGTATTTGTTTCTTGCTGCTGGGGAAGGAGGTTGAGACCAAAGGGAATGAGGGAACATTGAGCAATTTATCTTCATTGTGACCAGCAAGGGCAAATTGTCCTTGGTCTTCTAACCCTGCAGCAAGTATTCATTGCTAAAACACACACACACACACACACACACACACACACACACGCACACGCTGTTTATGCAAAACACATTAGTGAGGGTATTTTTCCTACCTTAAGCATCAAGGAAAGCCAGCATGAAGCAGCGTAAAGAGTTCTGGGTGGGGAAACAAACAAGGTTCTAGTCCCGGGCCTGCTCAAATGACCATAGGGCACTAGGAAAGTCTCTCAGTTCCTCAGTTTTCTTTTTTCTTGTTCCTTTTTCTGTTTTTTTTTTAAAGACAGGTTCTCACTCTGTTGACCAGGCTGGAATGCAGTGGCATGGTCACTGCTCACTGCAGCCTTGAACTCCTGGGCTCAAGCGATTGTCCTGCCTCAGCGTCTCCAGTAGCTGGGATTACAGGCACACACCACCATGCCTGGCTAATTTTTTTTTTCTTTTTAGTAGAGATGAGGTCTTGTTGTATCACCCAGGCTTGTCTCAATCTCCTGGGATCAAGCAATCCTCCTGTCTCTGCCTCCCAAAGTGCTGGGATTGCAGGTATGAGCCACCCCTCCTGGCCCTCATTTTTCTCAAATGTAAAGTGAGAGAGTCTGATTAAGTGAACTTTAAAGACAAATTTGGCTTTACTTTTGTATGATTTATGTTGTCTTGACTTTTATTGAAATTTCTATTCAAAGGCACCACCCTGAAGATTTGGTTGTTAGTGCATAGCCATGCCCAGGAAGACAGTGTGGTTTCAGGCCTGTCAGATATCAGACTGGCCGTTATTAGACATGTATTAGTTATCAATTGTTGTATAACACATTACCATAATGCTTAGTGGCTTAAAACAACAACATTTATTATCTCACCCCATCTGTGGGTCAGGAGTCTGGCTGTGGCTTACCTGGGTCTCCTGTCTCAGGGCCTTTTATGTGGGTGCAATCAAGGTGTTGGTTGGGGCTGTGGTCTCACCTGAAGGCTTGACTGGGAGCGGGATTCATTTCAATGTTTACTCTTGTGGCTACTGGCAGGCCTCATTTCCTTATGGACTATTCAACTGAGGGCTTCCCCCCCCTTCCCCTCCCCTCCTCTCCCTTCCCTTCCCTTCCCTTCCCTCCAGGGTCTCATCCCATCACCCAGGCTGGAGTACAGTGGTACAATCTCAGTTCACTGCAACCTCCACCTCCAAGGCTCAAGCAATCCTCCCACCTCAGCCTTCTGAGTAATTGGGACTACAGGTGCACGCCACCACACCCAGCTGATTTTTGTAGATTTTGTAGAGATGGGGTTTCACCATGTTACCCAGGGTGGTCTCGAACTCCTGGACTCAAGCAGTCTGCTCACCTCAGCCTCCAAAAGTGCTGGTATTACAGGCATCAGCCACCATGCCAGGCTGGTTTCAGTTTCTTGTACATGGGCTTCTCCATAGGGCAGTTCATAACAAGGCAATGTGCTTCATCAGAACAAGCACGTAAGAAGAACTGGGGAAAAAGAGAGGAGATGGAAGTTACACACTCTTGGGAGCTAGTAAGTGATGGCCCATAATTTGTGCCGTGTTGTATTGATTAGAAGTGAGTTACTAACTTCAGCCACTAAATGAGAGGTGATAATACAAGGAAGGGTGTGGTAGGAATACTAGGAGGCAAGGGGTCTTTGGGAGCTATTAAGAAGCTACCCATCATGCTGTGCGACTTCAGGAAAGTGAATGTCTGTATACCTGTTTCTTTCATTGTAAAATGGGGATAATAATGCCTACCTCATAGATTTGAGGTAGGAAATACATGTAGAGTATTGGGGACATTTTACCTCAGAGCCCTGTGGATCATTACTTCCTATATCCTCCCTGCAGGAGGCCTTCCATATACACGAATGGAGAATTGAATTATCCAGGCTGTTTTATGTTTTCTCCCCTAATAGGCTTTGAGCTCCCTGAGGAATAGTAGCAAATGGAAAATAATGAAAATGTGATGATTTATTTTACCCTTACAGTTATAAATCAAAATAATAAAAGAATCTTTAAGCCACCAATTATATGCAAGAAAGAAGTTAAATAGTCATTGGAGGGCTGGTTTCTGTATTTCTCACTATGGTATTCCTAGCACCATAGCACCTGGTCTGTAGGAGACACTTAATAAATATCTCCTGAATTGTACACTGTTTTTGTTTTATAAACTATATATTCTCTCAAGAAAACTGGAATAGCATATTGTTTTGGCTTAAAGAGGCTGCAAGCTTCTTGATATCATAGGGAATACGTTATTGAAAAGAAAGAACCCAGACATCATTGTCTTATCCTTTCTTAAAGTCATGAATTGTTCACGTGGAATATTGTATGATTTATGGTACTTTAAGAAGAGAAGCTCCTAGGAAAGCATACTTTGAATGATGATTATTATCAGAAATTCAAAGGACTGTATCTTCAGCATAAGGGTGAACTAGCCCTCAGGTTTCCATAATCTGGTTTGTTCAGGAAACCTCAAGCAGTTCCTAGACGGGTAGAGCCTTTACTGCAGGCAGGAACATGTGCAAATCCTCTCTGGGGAAAAGAAGCTTCATCCAATGTCTAAAGAGCTTCCTATAATTTTTTTTGTTTTTGTTTTTGTTCTTTGTTTGTTTATTTATTTATTTATAGACAAAATCTCACACTGTTTCCCAGGCTGGAGTGCAGTGGCACAATCTCGGCTTATGGCAACTTTTGTCTCCTGGGTTCAAGTGATTCTCCTGCCTCAGCCTCCCGAGTAGCTGGGATTACATGGGCCTGCCCATCACGCTTGGCTAGTTTTTTGTATTTTTAGTAGAGATGGAGTTTCACCATGTTGGTCAGACTGGTTTTGAACTCCTGAGCTCAAGTGATCCACCCACTTTGGCCTCCCAAAGTGCTGGGATTACAGGTGTGAGTCATCATGCCTGACAATAATTATTTTTAGTATGATAGCAGTACACAAAAATAATAAATGCAAAAGGAGAACAAAACAATAACTAAGAACCAGAAAAACAACAGAACAAGGCCCATAAAGATGTCATTGGAATATTAAAATTCTAATAACAATGGAAATAGTTGAACACAATTAAACAACTATTGTTCTTACTATATTTAAATGACCAAAACATAAGCTTGGATGCATCTATGGGAAAATAGAAGTAAACAACAACAAAAAGCAAATATAATAGGAAAAACAAATATAGTTTCTAGAAATAAAACACACAGTCCTGAAATTAAAAGTTCACCAGATCAGTTCACAATCACGTTAGACATAGCTGAAGAGAGAATTAATCCCCTTGAAAACAGGCACAAAAAATTTTCCAGAAAGTAGCGCAGAGAAAAGAAAAGATCAAATATACAGAAAAATGATTAAGAGGCAGAGAGAAAAAGTCTAACATATATTTTATTGTTGTTCTATAAGTAGGGGGAAATGCGGCAGCAGCAGTGTTTGAACACAGAAAGGTGAATAATTTTTTAGAAGTGCTGAGAGAGAGCAAACCACAGATTTGCTGTGAATCACAAACTGGTTCAATACAAAAAAAATTTACACTGAGATTACAGTAAAGTTTAAAAGATCAAATGGAGATCTTAGAAACAACCAGAAAAGGCTGGGTATGGTGGCTCATGTGTGTAATCCCAGCACTTTGAGAGACTGAGGCAAGACAATAGCTTAAGGCCAGGAGTTTGAGAGGAGCCCGGGCAACATAGTGATACTCCATCTCTGCAAACAAAACGAAACAAAACTAAACTAAATAATTAGCTGGGCATCATGGTGCACACCTGCAGCCCTAGCTACTTGGGAGGCTGATGTGGGAGGATTGTTGAGTCCAGGAGTTTGAGGTTACAGTGAGCTGTGATTGTACCACTGCACTCTGGCCTGGGTGACAGAGCAAGACACTGTGTCAAAAACAAAACAACCACAGGAAAAAGACATCTTCAAAGGAGTAGCAGTGAGACCAACTGCGGACTTCTCAACGGCAACAACGGGAGCCCGAAGACAATGGAATGGCATTGTTAATGCATTAAAAGAAAATAACTACTACTTTATATACTAGAAAGAGATATTTCAGGAATGAATTTGAAATAGAGATTTTTTCATACAGACAAAATGAAAGGGTTTTTCATTATCAAATTATTAATGAGGCAAATTCTAAAGGATATATTTCAAACAGAAATCATGTGATACTAAATGGAAGAAATGAATATAGAACAAAAAGTGGTAAATATTGGCTGAGCACAGCAGCTCAAGCCTGAAATCCCAGCACTTTGGGAGACAGATGTAGGTGGATCACCTGAGGTCAGGAGTTCGAGACCAGCCTGGTCAACATGAAAAACCTCGTTTCTACTAAAAATACAGAAATTAGCTGGGTGTGGTGGTGGACACCTGTAATCACAGCTACTCAGGAGGCTCAGGCAGGAGAAATGCTTGAGCCCAGGAGACCAAGGTTGTAGTAAGCTGAGATTGCACCATTACACTACAGCCTGGGTGACAAGAGCAAAATTCCATCTCAAAAAAAAAAAAAAAAAAAAAAAAGGTGAATATCTAGATAAAATCTAAATTGACATTGGTTAGATAAAACAATAATAATACCTTGTGAGGTTTAAAATAAAATTAAAATTAAAATTCGTGACAATGACAGCACATATATTGGAGGAGGATAAATGAAATGTAAATGTTCTACAGATTTTTAGTTGTCCAAGAAAAGAGTAAATATTGACTTACTTTAGAATCTGATATCTTAATTATACATGTTTTAATTTGTAGGTATCCAGGAAAATAATGGAAGTAGAATATATAACTTATAAATCAGGAGTAGGAAAAACAGAATAAATAAAACGTAAGTAAGAAGCAAGAAGGTGGGGGAAACAGAACAGACAGGGCAATTAGAAAGCACAAAATAAGGCTGGGTGTGATGGTTCATGCCTGTAATCCCAGCACTTTGGAAGGCTGAGGCAGGTAGATCACTTGAGGCCAGGAGTTTGAGACCATCCTGGCCAACGTGGCGAAACCCTATCTCTACTAATAACAAAATCCAAAACAAAGCAAAACAGAAAGCACAAAACAAGATGCTAGGTTTAAACTAAATCTATTAGCAATTGCATTAGATATAAGTGGATCACATGCTCCAGTTAACAAAGATCCTCAGGTTATTAAAAAAAAAAAAAGGAAAATAAAATCATATGTTATTTAGTAAGAGATATTTTAAGCATAAAATAGTCAAAGTATGAGTAAGAGGACAGTGTACCAGCTTTCTACTTCTGCTGTGACAATTTATCACAAACTTAGTAGCTTATGTGATACAAACAAGGCTTTACGGAGCTAAAATCAAAATGTTTTCAGGGCTGTATTCTTCCTGCAGATTTTAGATACCAAAACATTTTTGGCCAGGCATGGTGGCTCACGCCTGTAATCCCAACACTTTGGGAAACCAACGCAGTAGGATCACTTGAGCCCAAGAATTCAAGACCATCCTAGGCAACATAGGGAAACCCTATCTCTACAAAAAAATAAACAAAATTAGATAGGTTCAGTGGCATGTACCTGTAGTGCCAGTTACTCGCGAAGCTGAGGTGGGAGGATTGCTTGAGCCCGAGAGGTAGAGGCTGCAGTGAGCTGAGATTATGACATTGTACTCTAGCCTGGGCAACAGAGTGAGACCCTGTCTTAAAAAAATAAAAAGGAATCTATTTTGGGGTCTTTTCCTGCTTCTGGAATCTTCTAGAAGTTGCCTACATTCCCTGGCTCATGGCCCTCCTCCTCCATCTTCAAAACCAGCAATGTTGAGCCAAGTCCTTCTCACATTGCATCATTCTGACCCAGTCACTACTTCTGCCTCTTTCTTTCACTTTTAAGGACATTGATGATTATATTGGGCCCACGTGGCTAATTCAGGACACTTTCCCTATTTTAAGATTAGGTGATCAGCACATATCTGCAACCTTAATTCTCCTTGGCTACATAACATATTCAACAGGTTCTGGGGAATTAGAATGTGGACATCGATGAGGGCCATAGATAGGGAAAGATATACCATGAAAGCATTAATCAAAAAGAAACCAGGTAGCTATATTTCTTTATTTTTTAGAGATAGATATCTTGCTACATTGCCCAGGCTCACCTCAAACTCCTGGGCTCAAGGAATCCTCTTATCTCGGCCTCCCCAGTAGCTGGGACTGTGGGCATGTGCCACCACACTCAGCTTCGGTGTAGCTATATTTATATTAGACACAACCAACTTAAAAAAGTCAAAAAAGACCTAAATAGACATGCCCTATTCATTAATTGGAAGTCTTAACTTCATTAAAACACCAATTTTCCCCCAATTTAATCTGTGAATTTGATACAATCCCAATCAAAATCTTTGCAGGATTTTTTATAGACAGAAAAGTTAAACATAAAATTTATATGAAAAAGCAAAGTGGGGATTGCCAGCAAGATGGACAAATAGGAACAGCTCCAGTCTACAGCTCCCAGCGAGATTGACACAGAAGGTGGGTGATTTCTGCATTTCCAACTGAAGTACCCGATTCACCTCACTGGGACTGGTTGGACAGTGGGGGCAGCCCACAGAGGGCAAGCCGAAGCAGAGTGGGGCGTTGCTTCATCCAGAAAGTGCAAGGGTTTAGGGAATTTTCTCCCCTACCCAAGGAAAGCCGTGAGGGACTGAGCCTGCGAAACCGTGCACTCCAGCCCAGATACTGCGCTTTTCCCATGGTCTTTGCAACCTGCAGACCAGGAGATTCCCTCCAAGTGCCTAAGCCACCAGGGCCCTGGGTTTCAAGCACAAAACTGGGTGGCCATTTGGGCAGACACTGAGTTAGCTGCTGGAGTTTTTTTTCTATACCCGAGTGGAGCCTGGAATGCCAGCGAGACAGAACCTTTAACTCCCCTGAAAAGGGGGCTGAAGCCAGGAAGCTAAGTGGTCTGGCTCGGTGGGTCCCATCCCCACAGACTCCAGCAAACAAAGATTCAATGCCTTGAAATTAGATCGACCTGGGAGCTGGAGCTTGGTGGGGGGAGGGGCGTCCACCATTGCTGAGGCTTGAGTAGGTGGTTTTGCCCTCACGGTATAAACAAAGCCACCAGAATGTTCAAAGGGTACAGAGCCCACTGTAGCTCAGCAAGGCCACTGTGGCCAGACTGCCTTTCTAGATTACTCCTTGCTGGGCAGGGCATCTCTGGAAAAAAAAACAAGGCAGCAGCCCTAGTCAGAGACTTATAGATAAAATCCCCATCTCCCTGGACAGAGCACCTGGGGGAAGGGGTGGCTGTGGGCACAGCTTCACCAGACTTAAACATCCCTGCCTGGCAGCTCTAAAGAGAGCAGCAAATCACCAAGCACAGCATTTGAGCTCTGCTAAGAGTCAGACTGCCTCCTCAAGAGGGTCCCTGACCCCCGTGTATCTGACTGGGAGACACCTCTCAGTAGAGGCTGAAAGACACCTCATATGGGAGAACTCTGGCTGGCATCTGGCAGGTTCCCCTCTGGGATGAAGATTCCAGAAGAAATAATAGGCAGCTATCTTTGCTGTTCTGCAGCCTCCGTGGTAATACCCAGGCAAACAGGGTCTGGAGTGGACCTCCAGCAGACTCCAGCAGATGTGCAACAGAGGGGCCTGACTGTTAGAAGGAAAACTAACAAACAGAAAGGAATAGCACGTCCACTCAGAGACCACATCCAGAGGTCACCAACATCAAAGACCAAAGGTAGATAAATCCATGAAGATGGGGAGAAACCAGCACAAAAAGCCTGAAAATTCCAAAAACCACAATGCCTCTTCTCCTTCAAAGGATCACAACTCCTTGCCAGCAAGGGAACAAAACTGGACAGAGAATGAGCTTGATGAATTGACAGAAGCAGGCTTCACAAGATGGGTAATAACAAACTCCTCCAAGCTAAGACAGCATGTTCTAACCCAACACAAGGAAGCTAAGAACCTTGAAAACAGGTTGGACGAATTTGCTAACTAGAATAATCCATTTAGAGAAGAACATAAATGAACTGATGGAGCTGAAAAACACAGCATGAGAACTTCGTGAAGCATACACAAGTATCAATAGCTGAATCAATCAAGTGAAAGAAAGGATATCAGACATTGAAGACCAACTTAATGAAATAAAGCATGAAGACAAGATTAGAGAAAAAAGAATGAAAAGGAACAAACAAAGCATCCAAGAAATATGAGACTATGTGAAAAGACCAAACCTACATTTGATTAGTGTACCTGAAAGTAACAGGGAGAATGGAACCAAGTTGGAAAACACTCAGCAGGATATTATCCAGGAGAATTTCACCAACCTAGCAAGACAGGCCAACATTCAAATTCAGAAAATACAGAGAACACCACAAAGATACTCCTTGAGAAGAGCAACCCCAAGACACACATAATGGTGAGATTCACCAAGGTTGAAATGAAGGAAAGAATATTAAGGGCAGCCAGAGAGAAAGGTTGGGTTACCCACAAAGGGAAGCCCATCAGACTAACAGCAGATCTCTCAACAGAAACCCTACAAGCCACAAGAAAGTGGGGGCCAATATTCAACATTCTTAAAGAAAAGAATTTTCAACCCAGAATCTCATATCCAGCCAAACTAAGCTTCATAAGTGAAGGAGAAATAAAGTCCTTTACAGACAAGCAAATGCTGAGAGATTCTGTCACCACCAGACCTACCTTACAAGAGCTCCTGAAGGAAGCACTAAACATGGAAAGGAACTACTGGTACCAGCCAATGCAAAAACATACCAAATTGTAAAGAACATTGACACTATGAAGAAACTGCATCAACAAACGAGCAAAATAACCAGCTAGCATCATAGTGAGAAGATCAAATTCATGCATAACCATATTAACATTAAATGTAAATGGGCTAATTGCCCCAATTAAAAGACACAGATTGGCAAATTGGATAAAGAGTCAAGACCCATTGGTGTGCTGTATTCCAGAGACCCGTTTCACATGCAAAGACACACATAAGCTCAAAATAAAGGGATGGAGGAATATTTACCAAGCAAATGCAAAGCAAAAAAGAGCAGGAGTTGCAGTTTTAATCTCGAATGAAACAGACTTTAAACCAACAAAGATCAAAAGGGACAAAGAGGGCATTACATAATGGTAAAGGGATCTATGCAACAAGAAGAGATAACCAGCCTAAATATATGTGCAGCCAATATGGAAGCACTCAGATTCATAAAGCAAGTTCTTAGAGACATACTAAGAGACTTACACTCCCACACAGTATTATTGGGAGACTTTAACACCCCACTGTCAATATTAGGCAGATCAATGAGACAGAAAATTAACAACAATATTCAGAACTTGAACTCAGCTCTGGACCAAGTGGACCTCATAGACATCTACAGAACTCTCCACCCAAAATCAGCAGGATATATATTCCTCTCAGCACCACATCGCACTTATTCAAAAACTGACCACATAATTGGAAGTAAAACAGTCCTCAGCAAAAGCAAAAGAATTGAAATCATAACAGTCTTTCAGACCACAGGGTAGTCAAATTAGAAATCAGGATTAAGAAACTCACTGAAAACTGCACAACTACATGGAAACTGAACAACCTGCTCCTGAATGACTACTGGGTAAATAACAAAATTGATGCAGAAATAAAGATGTTCTTTGAAACCAATGAGAACAAAGACCCAATGTACCAGTATCTCTGGGACACATTTAAAGCAGTATGTAGCAGGAAATTTATAGCACTAAATGCCCATAAGAGAAAGCAGGAATTGTCTAAAATCGACACCCTAATATCACAATTAAAAGTACTAGAGAAGCAAGAGCAAACAAATTCAAAGGCTAGCAGAAGACAAGAAAAAAACTAAGAAGAGAGCAGAACTGAAGGAGATAGAGACACAAAAACCCTTCAAAAAATCAGTGAATCCAGAAGCTGGTTTTTTGAAAAGATCAACAAAATAGACCACTAGCCAAACTAATATAGAAGAAAAGAGAGAAGAATCAAATAGAGGCAATAAAAAACAATAAAAGGGATATCACCATTGATACCACAGAAATACAAACTACCATCAGAGAATACCATCAAAACCTCTACACAAATAAACTAGAAAATCTAGAAGAAATTTGGATAAATTCCTAGACACATACACCCTTCCAAGCCTAAACCAGGAAGAAGTCGATTCCCTGAATAGACCAATAACAAGTTCTGAAATTGAGGCAGTAATTAATAGCCTACCAACCAAGAAAAGTCCAAGACCAGACTGATTCATAGCAGAATTCTAAAAGAGGTACACAGAGGAGCTAGTACCATTTCTTCTGAAACTATTCCAAACAATAGAAAAAGAGGGAACCCTCACTAACTCATTTTATGAGGCCAGCATCATCCTGATACCAAAACCTGGCAGAGACACAACAAAATGATAAAATTTCAGACCCATATCCTTGATAAACAACAATGCAAAAATCCTCAATAAAATACTGGCAAATCAAATCCAGCAGCGCATCAGAAAGCTTATCCACAAAGATCAACTCGGCTTCATCCCTGGGATGCAAAGCTGGTTCAACGTATGCAACTCAATGAACGTAATCCATCACATAAACAGAACCAATGCTAAAAACCACATGATTATCTCAGTAGATACAGAAAAGGCCTTTGACAAAACTTAACACCCTTTTAACCTAAAAACTCTCAATAAACTAAGTATCGATGGAACGTGTGTCAAAATAATAACAGCTATTTATGAGAAACCCACTGCCAATATCATACTGACTGGGCAAAAGCTGGAAGCATTCCCTTGAAAAGTGGCACAAGACAAGGATGCCCTCTTTCACCACCCCTATTCAAGAGAGTATTGGAAGTTCTGGCCAGAGCAATAAGGCAAGAGAAAAAATAGGAAAAAAAGGAAGTCAAATTGTCCCTATTTGCAGATGATATGATTGTATATTTAGAAAACTCCATCGTCTCAGCCCCAAATCTCCTTAAGCTGATAAGCAACTTTAGCAAAGTCTCAGGATACAAAATCAATGTGCAAAAATCACATGACTATACACAAATGATAGACAAACAGAAACCCAAATCATGAGTGAACTCACATTCACAATTGCTACTAAGAGAATAAAATACCTAGGAATACAACTTACAAGAGATGTGCAGCACCTTTTCAAGGAGAAGTACAAACCACTGCTCAAGGAAATAAGAGAGGACACAAATAAATTGAAAAACATTCCATGCTTATGAAGAGGAAGAATCAATATTGTGAAAATGACCATACTGCACAAAGTAATTTATAGATTCAGTGCTATCCCCATCAGGCTACCACTGACTTTCTTCACAAAATTGGAAAAAAACTGCTTTAAACTTCACATGGAACCAGAAAAAGAGCCCACATAGCCAAGACAATCCTAAGCAAAAAGAACAAAACTGGAGGCATTACACTACCTGACTTCAAACTATACTACAAGGCTACAGTAACCAAAACAGAGTGGTACTGGTACCAAAACAGATATATAGACCAATGAAATAGAACAGAGGCCTCTTAAATAACACCACACATCTACAACCATCTGATCTTTGACAGACCTGATAAAAACAAGCAATGGGGAAAGGATTCCCTATTTAATAAATGGTGTTGGGAAAACTGGCTAGCGATATGCAGAAATCTGAAACTGGATTTGTTCCTTAAACCTTATATAAAAATCAACTCAAGATGGATTAAAGACTTAAACCTAAGACCTAAAACTATAAGAACCCTAGAAGAAAACCTAGGCAATACCATTCAGGACCTAGGCTTGGGCAAAGACTTCATGACTAAAACACCAAAAGCAAGGGCAACAAAAGCCAAACTTGACAAATGGGATCTAATTAAACTAAAGAACTTCTGCATAGCAAAAGAAACTATCATCAGAGCAAACAGGCAACCTACAGAATGGGGGGAAATTTTTGCAATCTGTACATCTGACAAAGGGCCAAGATCCCGAATCGACAAAGAACTTAAACAAAATTACACGAAAATACAAAGAACCCCATCAAAAAGTGGGTGAAAGATATGGACAGACACTTCTCAGAAGAAGACATTGATGCATGAAAAAAAGCTCATCATCACTGGTCATTAGAGAAATGCAAATCAAAACCACAATGAGATACCATCTCATACCAGTTAGAATGGTGATCATTTAAAAGTCAGGAAACAACAGGTGCTGGAGAGGATGTGGAGAAATAGGAATGCTTTTACACTGTTGGTGGGAGTGTAAATTAGTTCAACCATTGAGGAAGACAGTGTGGTGATTCCTCAAGGATCTAGAACAAGAAATAACATTTGAACCAGTAATCCCACTGGTGGGTATATATCCAAAGGATTATAAAACATTCTATTATAGAGACACATGCACACATATGTTTACTGCGGCATTATTTACAATAGCAAAGTCTTGGAACCAACCCAAATGCCCATCAATGATAGACTGGATAAAGAAAATGTGGCACATATACATCATGGAATACTATGTAGCCATAAAAAGGATGAGTTCATGTCCTTTGCAGAGACATGGATTAAACTGGAAACCATCATTTTCAGCAAACTAACACAAGAACAGAAATGCAAACACCTCATGTTCTCACTTACAAGTGGGAGTTGAACAATGAGAACACATGGACATAGGAAGGGGAACATTACACACCAGGGCCTGTCTTGGGGTTGGAGGCTAGGGGAGGGATAGCATTAGGAGAAATACTTAATATAGGTGATGGGTTGATGGGTGCAGCAAACCACCATGGCATATGTATACCTATGTAACAAAACTGCACATCGGCACATGTACCCCAGAACTTAAAGTGTAATAAAAAAAAAAAAAAAAAGAAAGAAAAAGAAAAAGCAAAGAAACTAGAATAGCCAGAGCAATTCTGAAAAAGAATAAATAATTTGGAGGATTCACACTACCTAATTTCAAAAATTACTACAAAACTATAGTAATCAAGACAGTGTGATATTAGTAAAAGAACAGATTATATGTCTATATATTTGTGAAATACTCATACAAATATGGTGAATTGGTTTTTAACAAAAATATAAAGGCAATTCAAGGAAGAAAGTATATAATTTTAAACAAGTGATGCTGCAACAATTGGATAGTCATATGCAGAAAAATACCCCAAAAACAGACAATGTCCCCCAAGAAACTCTGACCTACATCTCACATATACAAAAATTGACTCAGAATATATCACAGACATAAATGTAGAACCTAAAGCTATAAAACTTCTCAAAGAAAAGGGAGTAGAACTTTTTCTGACCTTGAGTTAGGAAAAAGAGTTCTTGGATGTGACACCAAAAGCATGAGCCATAAGATAAAAAATTATAAATTGGACTTCAGTTAAAAACTATTTCTCTGTGAAAGACATGTTAAGAGAATGAAAAGATAAGCCACAAACTGGAAGAAGACACTTGCAAATCACATTATATGACAAAGGGCCATATATACTAAATATTCAGAAAATGTCAAGAACTCTCAAAACTAAACCCCAAACCCCAAAAACTGACCAAAATTTTAAAAATGAGCAAAAGATTTGAGCAGACACCTCATTAAAGACATGTAGGTGCAAATGAACAAATGAGAAATTGTTCAACGTCATTAATTTTTAGAAAAATGCAAATTAAAAGACCCATGAACTACTACTACATACCTAAATAGAATGAGTAAAACAAAAAACCTGGTAACACTAAAAGCTCACATGATGTGTTGAAATTGGAACACTCTTTCATTGTTGGTAGGAATGCAAAATGACACAGTCACTTGAGAAAATAATTTGGCAGTTTCTTATAAAATTAAAAGTACATTTACCATATCACCCAGCAATCCCAGTATAGAGAGAAATAAAAACTTTTGTTCATGAGAAAACCTGGCTTGGTGGCACAAGCGTGCAATCCCAGCACTCTGGGAGGCTGAGGCGGGTGAATCTCTTAAGCACAGGAGTTTGAGACCAAAATGGGCAACATGGTAAAACCTCATCTCTACCAAATATGCAAAAATTGACCCGGCATGGCAGTGTGTGCCTAGAGTCCCAGCTACTTGGGAAGTCAAGGTAGAAGGGTTGCTTGAGCCTGGGAGTTTGAGGCTGCAGTGAGCCAAGATTGCACCACTGCACTACAGCCTGGGTGACAGAGCAAGACCCTGTCTCAAAAAAAAAAAAAAAAAAAAAAAAAAAGAAAGAAAGAAAGAAAGAAAACTTGTATATGACATTTTTAGCAGTCTTTTTTCTTTTCTTCTTCTTCTTCTTTTTTTTTTTGAGACAGAGTCTCTCCCTGTCGCCCAGGCTGAAGTGCAGTGGTACAATCTAGGCTCACAGCAGCCTCAATCTCCAGGGTTCAAGCGATTCTCCTGCCTCAGCCTACCAAGTAGCTGGGATTACAGGTGTACATCACCACACCTACCTAATTTTTGTATTTTAAGTAGAGATGGGGTTTTGCTATGTTGGCCAGGCTGGTCTCAAACTCCTGACCTCAGGTGATCCACCCACCTCAGTCTCTCAAAGTGCTGGGATTACAGGCGTTAGCCACCATGCTCGGCAACAGTCTTGTTTCTAACCACCAACAACTGGAAATAATCTAAGGGTTCTTCAAGTAGCTAATGCTTTAACAAATTTTGCCACATTTATGTGTTAGAAAACTACTAGCAACAAAAAGAACAAATCATTGACACATGCAACAACATGGATGAATCCCAAAGGCATTCTGCTAAGTGGAAGAAGTCAGTCTCAAAAGAGAGTCTACTCCATGGTTCTCTTTATAGGCTATTCTGGGAAAGACAAAACTATCATCAGTGGTTGCCAGGGATTAGTGGGAGGGAGGAGGCTGTCTATAAAGGGGGAATGTGAAAAAGGTTTTGGGGGTGATGGAACTGTTCTGCATCTTGCTTGGGGTGGTAGTTACACAACTCAATGTATTTATTCAAACTCATCAAACTGTTCCAAAAAGAGTGATTTCACTATTTGTAAAACAAAAACAAATTAAATAAAAATAGACTTTAAGGCAAAAAGCAATACTAGACATATAGAGAGTTACATTGAAATGTGAAAGTTAGATTCATCAGAAAGAATTATTGATTTCTAAACTTGTATTTAATAACTTGCCTCAAAATATAATAAAAGGTAATTTGACAGAATCACAGGAAAAATAAATAAATCTACAATTATCCTGGAAGACTTATTTTTATTTTCTGAGACAGAGTCTCTCTCACTGTGTTGCCCAGGCTGAAGTGCAATGCGTGATCAGAGCTCACCACAGCCTCAAAAACCTTCTGGCCTCAGGTGATCCTCCCATCTCAGCCTCCTGAGTAGCTGGGACCACAGGCATGCACCACCATGCCTGGCTAATTTTTAAAAATTTTTTCATAGAAATGGAGTCTCACTATGTTGCCCAAGGCTGGTCTCAAACTTCTGGGCTCAAGTCATCCTCCTGCTTTGGCCAACAAAGTGCTGGGATTACAGGCATGAGCCCCCACACCAAGTCTATCCTGGAAGATTTTTTAAAATCTCAGATGTCTCAATAATTGACAGAAAGAGCAGCAAAAGAATCACTAATGATGTAGATTTGACCATCATAATTAGCAAAACAGAGGTCAGGTAAATATTTAAAACATTGCTTCCAATAATTTTAGAATAAAATTTTTTGGGGTATGTACATTATATATTTTAAAACTGACTATATTCTGGGCCATAAATAAAAAAAATTAAAGTGCTGAAATCACACAAAGTTTGGCTTTTGAACAAAGTATGATTAAGCTAGAAATCAATGATAAAAGATAATCTCTCTAATTTGGAAATTAAGAAATACACCTCTAAATAACGAATCCAAGAAGAAATAATAATGAAAATTTAAAAATACTTGACTTGAACAATAAAAATACTATATTTGAAAACGTGTTGTTATAGCTAAAATAGTACTTAATGAGAAATTTATAACCCTTAAGGGATATACTATAAAAGGGCCCAAGATAAATGAGTTAAACATCCATATTAACTAAGTAAAAAAGAAACTGTAGAGAGTGAAAAGAAGAAACAATTATGATAGGATAAATTAATGGAGGAGAAAATAAATACATACAAGCAGGGTTTAATACAGACAGAAATTGTTCCTTCAAAAAAAATTAAAAAAATTGACAAACCTTTGGTGAGACTGACCGAGGAAAGAAGAAAAATGGTGCAAAAAATTGAGGAGTGGAAAGGGGACATAACTTAGAAATTGTAAAAATTCATGATATAATAATAAATCATCATGAACAACTTTATGCCAAAAATCTTAGGTGAAATAGCCATATTTTGGGTGGGGTGCACCCAAGATGGCCAAATAGGAACAGCTCCAGTCTCCAGCTCCCAGCGTGAGCGACACAGTAGAGGGGTGATTTCTGCATTTTCAACTGAGATAACGGGTTCATCTCACTGGGGCATGTCAGACAGTTGATGCTGGTTTGCGGGTGCAGCAAGACCAGCGAGAGCTGAAGCAGAGCGAGGCATCGCCTCGCCTGGGAAGCACAAGGGGGAAGGGAATTCCTTTTCCTAGCCAAGGGAAGTTGAGACACACAACATCTGGAAAATTGGGTAACTCCCACCCTAATACTGTGCTTTACCAAGGGTCTTAGCAAACGGTACACCTGGAGATTATATCCCACACCTGGCCTGAAGGGTCCCATGCCCATGGAGCCTCCCTCATTGCTAGCACAGCAGTCTGAGATCTAACTGCAAGGTGGCAGTGAGGCTGGGGGAGGGGTGCCCGCCATTGCTGAGGCTTAAGTAGGTAAACAAAGCCACTGGGAAGCTCGAATTGGGTGGAGCCCACCACAGCTCAAGGAGGCCTGCCTGCTTCTGTAGACTCCACCTCTGGGGACAGGGCATAGCTAAACAAAAAGCAGCAGAAACCTCTGCAGATGTAAAAGTCCCTCTCTGACAGCTTTGAAGAGAGCAGTGGTTCTCCCAGCACAGAGGTTGAGATCTGAGAATGGACAGACTGCCTCCTCAAGTGGGTCCCTGACCCCTGAATAGCCTAACTGGGAGACATCCCCCACTAGGTGCAGACCGACATCTCACACCACACATGGCTGGGTACACTCCGAGACGAAGCTTCCAGAGCAAGAATCAGACAGCAACACTCGCTGTTCAGCAACATTCTATCTTCTGCAGCCTCCGCTACTGATACCCAGGCAAAGAGTGTCTGGAGTGGACCTCAAGCAAACTCCAACAGACCTGCAGCTGAGGATCCTGACTGTTAGAAGGAAAACTAACAAACAGAAAGGATACCCACACCAAAACCCCATAGGTATGTCACCATCATCAAAGACCAAAGACAGATAAAACCACAAAGATGGGGAAAAAGCAGTGCAGAAAAGCTGGAAATTCAAAAAATCAGAGCGCATCTCCCCTTCCAAAGGAATGCAGCTCATCGCCAGCAACAGAACAAAGCTGGATGGAGAATGATATTGACGAGTTGAGAGAAGAAGGCTTCAGTCGATCAAACTTCTCAGAGCTAAAGGAGGAACTACATAACCAGTGAAAGAAACTAAAAACCTTGAAAAAAGAATGGATGAATGGATAACTAGAATAATCAATGCAGAGAAGACCTTAAAAGAACTGATAGAGATGAAAACCATGACACGAGAACTATGTGACAAATGCACAAGCTTCAATAACCAACTCGATGAACCGGAAGAAAGACTATCAGTGATTGAAGATCAAATGAATGAAATGAAGCGAGAAGAGAAGTGTAGAGAAAAAAGAGTTAAAGAAATCAACAAAGCCTCCCAGAAATATGGGATTATGTGAAAAGACCAAATCTACGTCTGATTGGTGTGCGTGAAAGTGACGGGGAGAATGCAACCAAGTTGGAAAACACTCTGCAGGATATCATCCAGGAGAACTTCCCCAACCTAGTAGGGCAGGCCAACATTCAAATTCAGGAAATACAGAGAATGCCACAAAGATACTCCTTGAGATGAGCAACTCCAAGACACATAATTGTCAGATTCACCAAAGTTGAATTGAAGGAAAAAATGTTAAGGGCAGTCAGAGAGAAAGGTCGGGTTACCCACAAAGGGAAGCCCATCAGACTAACAGCAGATCTCTCTACAGAAACCCTATAAGCCACAAGAGAGTGGGGGACAATATTCAACATTCTTAAAGAAAAGAATTTTCAACCCAGAATTTCATATCCAGCCAAACTAAGCTTCATCAGTGAAGGAGAAATAAAATCCTTTACAGACAAGCAAATGCTTAGAGATTCTGTCACCACCAGGCCTGCCCTACAAGAAATCCTGAAGGAAGCACTAAATATGGAAAGGAACAACCGGTACCAGCCATTGCAAAAACATGCCAAAATGTAAAGTCTATCGATGCTAGGAAGAAACTGCATCAACTAATGAGCAAAATAACCAGCTAATATCATAATGACAGAATCAAGTTCACACATAACAATATTAACCTTAAATGTAAATTGACTAAATGGTCCAATTAAAAGATACAGACTGGCAAATTGGATAGTCAAGTCCCATCAGTTTGCTGTATTCAGGAGACCCATCTCACATGCAGAGACACACATAGGCTCAAAAGAAAGGGATGGAGGAAGATCTACCAAGCAAATGGAAAACAAAAAAAGGCAGGGGTTGCGATCCTAGTCTCTGATAAAACCGACTTTAAACCATCAAAGATCAAAAGAGACAAAGAATGCCATTACATAATGGTAAAGGGATCAATTCATCAGGAAGAGCTAACTATCCTAAATATATATGCACCCAATACAGGAGCACCCAGATTCATAAAGCAAGTCCTTAGAGACTTACAAAGAGACTTCGACTCCCATACAATAATAATGGGAGACTTTAACACCCCACTGTCAACATTAGACAGATCAACGAGACAGAAAGTTAACAAGGATATCCAGGAATTGAACTCAACTCTGCACCAAGCGGACCTAATAGACATCTACCCCAAATCAACAGAATATACATTCTTCTCCACCCCAAATCAACAGAATATACATTCTTCTCCACCCCAAATCAACAGAATATACATTCTTCTCAGCACCACATGGCACTTTTTCCAAAATCGACCACATAGTTGGAAGTAAAGCACTCCTCAGCAAATGTGAAAGAACAGAAATTATAACAAACTGTCTCTCAGACCATAGTGCAGTCAAACTAGAACTCAGGACTAAGAAACTCAATCAAAACCACTCAACTACATGGAAACTGAACAACCTGCCCCTGAATGACTACTGGGTACATAACAAAATGAAGACAGAAATAAAGATGTTCTTTGAAACCAGTGAGAACAAAGATACAACATACCAGGATCTCTGGGACACGTTTAAAGCAGTGTGTAGAGGGAAATTTATAGCACTAAATGCCCACAAGAGAAAGCAGTTAAAGATCTAAAATTGACACCCTAACATCACAATTAAAAGAATTAGAGAAGCAAGAGCAAACACATTCAAAAGCTAGCAGAAGGCAAGAAATAACTAAGATCAGAGCAGAACTGAAGGACATAGAGACACAAAAAACCCTCCAAAAAAATCAATGAATACAGGAGCTGGTTTTTTGAAAAGATCAACAAAATTGATAGACCACTAGCAAGACTAATAAAGAAGAAAAGAGAGAAGAATCTAATAGATGCAGTAAAAAATGATAAAGGGGATATCACCACTGATCCCACAGAAATACAAACTACCATCAGAGAATACTATAAACACCTCTACGCAAATAAACTAGAAAACCTAGAAGAAATGGATAATTTCCTGGACACTTACACTGTCTCAAAACTAAACCAAGAAGAAATTGAATCCCTGAATAGACCCATAGCAGGCTCTGAAATTGAGGCAATAATTAATAGCCTACCAACCAAAAAAAGTCCAGGACCAGACGGATTCACAGCCGAATTCTACCAGAGGTACAAAGAGGAGCTGGTACCATTCCTTCTGAAACTATTCCAATCAATAGAAAAAGAGGGAAATCCTCCCTAACCCTTTTTATGAGGCCAACATCATCCTGATACCAAAGCCTTGGCAGAGACACAACAAAAAAAGAGAATTTTAGACCAATATCCCTGGTGAACATCGATGCAAAAATCCTCAATAAAATACTGGCAAACTGAATCTAACAGCACATCAAAAAGCTTATCCACCATGATCAAGTGAGCTTCATCCCTAGGATGCAAGGCTGGTTCAACATAAGCAAATCAATAAACATAATCCAGCATATAAACAGAACCAAAGACAAAAACCACATGATTATCTCAATAGATGCAGAAAAGGCCTTTGACAAAATTCAACAGCCCGTCATGCTAAAAACTGTCAATAAATTCAATATTAATGGAACGTATCTCAAAATAATAAGAGCTGGCCGGGCGCGGTGGCTCAAGCCTGTAATCGCAGCACTTTGGGAGGCCGAGACGGGTGGATCACGAGGTCAGGAGATTGAGACCATCCTGGCTAACACGGTGAAACCCCGTCTTTACTAAAAAATACAAAAAACTAGCCGGGCGAGGTGGCGGGCGCCTGTAGTCCCAGCTACTCGGAGGCTGAGGCAGGAGAATGGCGTAAACCCAGGAGGCGGAGCTTGCAGTGAGCTTAGAACTGGCCACTGCACTCCAGCCCGGGCGACAGAGCGAGACTCCGTCTCAAAATAATAATAATAATAATAATAATAATAATAATAATAATAATAATAATAAGAGCTATTTATGACAAACCCACAGCCAATATCATACTGAATGGGCAAAAACTGGAAAAATTCCCTTTGAAAACTGGCATAAGACAGGGATGTCCTCTCTCACCACTCCTATTCAACATACTGTTGGAAGTTCTGGCTAGGTCAATCAGGCAAGAGAAAGAAATAAAGGGTATTCAATTAGGAAAAGAAGAAGTCAAATTGTCCCTGTTTGCAGATGACATGATTGTATATTTAGAAAACCCCATCGTCTCAGCCCAAAATCTCCTTAAGCTGATAAGCAACTTCAGCAAAGTCTCAGGATACAAAATCTATGTGCAAAAATCACAAGCATTCTTATACACCAGTAACAGACAGAGAGCCAAATCATGAATGAACTCCCAATCACAATAGCTTCAAAGAGAATAAAGTACCTAGGAATCCAACTTACAAGGGATGTAAAGGACCTCTCCAAGGAGAACTACAAACCACTGCTCAGTGAAATAAAAGAGGACACAAACAAATGGAAGAACATACCATGCTCATGGATAGGAAGAATCAATATTGTGAAAATGGCCATACTGCGCAAGATAATTTATAGATTCAATGCTATCCTCATTAAACTACCAATGACTTTCTTCACAGAATTGGAAAAAAACTGCTTTAAAGTTCATATGGAACCAAAAAGAGCCCGAATGGCCAAGACAATCCTACACTAAAAGAACAAAGCTGGAGGCATCACGCTACCTGACTTCAAACTATACTACAAGGCTACAGTAACCAAAACAACATGGTAACCAAAACAGCATGGTACTGGTACCAAAACAGAGATATAGACCAATGGAACAGAACAGAGCCCTCAGAAATAATACCACACATCTACAGCCATCTGATCTTCGACAAACCTGACAAAAACAATAAATGGGGAAAGGATTCCCTATTTAATAAATGGTGCTGGGGAAATCGGCTAGCCATAAGTAGAAAGCTGAAACTGTATGCTTTCCTTACTCCTTATACGAAAATTAATTCAAGATGGATAAGAGACTTAAATGTTAGACCTAAAACCATAAAAAACCCTAGAAGAAAACCTAGATAATACCATTCAGGACATAGGCATGGGCAAGGACTTCATGTCTAAAACACCAAAAGCAATGGCAACAAAAGCCAAAATTGACAAATGGAATCGAATTAAACTAAAGAGCTTCTGCACAGCAAAAGAAACTACCATCAGAGTGAACAGGCAACCTACAGAATGGGAGAAAACTTTTGCAATCTGTACATCTGACAAAGGGCTAATATCCAGAACCTACAAAGAACTCAAACACATTTACAAGAAAAAAAACAACCCCATCAAGAAGCGGGCAAAGTATATGAACAGACACTTCTCAAAAGAAGACATTCATACAGCCAACAGACACATGAAAAAATGCTCATCATCACTCATCACTCACCATCAGAGAAATGGAAATCAAAACCACAATGAGATACCATCTCACACCAGTTAGAATGGCAATCATTAAAAAATCAGGAAACAACAGCTGCTGGAGAGGATGTGGAGTAATAGGAACACTTTTACACTGTTGGTGGGACTGTAAACTAGTTCGACCACTGTGGAAAACAGTGTGGTGATTCCTCAAGGATCTAGAACTAGAAATACCATTTGACCCAGCCATCCCATTACTGGGTATATACCCAAAGGATTATAAATCATGCTGCTATAAAGACACATGCACACGTATGTTCATTGCGGCGCTATTCACAACAGCAAAGACTTGGAACCAACCCAAATGTCCATCAATGACAGACTGGATTAAGAAAATGTGGCACATATACACCATGGAATACTATGCGGCCATAAAAAAGGATGAGTTTGTGTCCTTTGCAGGGACATGGATGCAGCTGGAAACCATCATTCTCAGCAAACCATCGCAAGAACAGAAAACCAAACACTGCATGTTCTCACTCATAGATGTGAATTGAACAATGAGATCACTTGGACACAGGAAGGAGTATATCACACACTGGGGCCTATTGTGGGGAGGGGGGAGGGGGGAGGGATAGCATTAGGAGACATACCTAATGTAAAGGACATGTTAATGGGTGCAGTGCACCAACATGGCACATGTATACATATGTAACAAACCTGCACGTTGTGCACATGTACCCTAGAACTTAAAGCATAATAATAATAAAAAAACATTAAAAAACCAAAACTCAAAAAAAAAAAAAAAAAACAGAAAGAAAGAAATAGCCATATTCGGCTCAAGCCCATAATCCTGGCACTTTGGGAGGCCAAGGCAGGTGGAACACCTGAGGTCAGGATTTCGAGACTTCGAGACCAGCCTGGCCGACACGGTGAAACCCTGTCTCTACTTAAAATACAAAAATTACCTGGGTGTGGTGGCATATATGCCTGTAGTGCCGGCTACTCCAAAGGCTGAAGCAGAAGAATCACTTGGAGCCAGGAGGCAGAAGTTGCAGTGAGCCAAGATCACACCACTGCACTCCAGCCTGGGCAACAGAATGAGACTCTGTCAAAAAATGAGAAACAAAAACAAAAACAAAAACAAAAAACGCACATTCTTGGAAAAAAATTAAAAACACTAAATCTGAGCTGCAAAACAGGGTTGTGGTTATGGTTGCACACCTCAGTAAATGTAGTAAAAAATATTGAATTGTACATGCAAAGTGGGTGAGTTTTATGGTATGTAAGTGATACATTAGTAAAGTTATTTAAAGTGAAAACTGACTGAAAGTCTTATAATCATTGTAAAATTTGAATTAGTAATGAAAAAGTTTCCCATAAACAAAATTTTAGGCCCAGATCACTTCTCTGGAAAGTGCAACCCAATATTCAAGGAAAAAATCATTTCAATCTTACACAAACTTTTTAGAAAATAAAGTAAGAGGTGCCATTCTAACTCATTTCTGAGCTGTCATAACCTTGATAACAGACTCTGACAAGGATAGCATGAATAAAGAAAATTATAGGCCAACATTGCACAAATACAAACATTCTACACAAAATACTACCAGACAGAATCCAGCAATATATTAAAAGGATAATATATCATCATCAAGCTGGGTTATTCTGGGAAACTAGGGTTGGTTTAACATTAGAAAAACAATTAATGTAAATCACCACATTAATAGATTAAAGGAGAAAAAGCTTGTGATCTTCATTTCAGATCTTTATTTCAGATGATGCAGAAGAAGCATTTGATTAAATTTAGCATCCATTCATAATAAAAATTTATAGCCAAAGAGGAATAGAAGGGAGCATTTATTTATTTTTATTTCTAAATTAGAGATGGGGTCTATGTTGCCCAGGCTGGTCTTGAACACATGGGCACAAGCGATCCTCCTGCTTTGGCCTAGCTTTGGCCTACCTCAGTGCTGTTATTGTAGACATGAGCCACTGCACCCAGCAGACGGGAACTTTCAAAAAACCATGGAAGGGTGGCTGGCAAGATGGCCAAACAGGAAAAGCTCTGGTCTGCAGCTCCCAGTGAGATCAATGCAGAAAGCAGGTGATTTCTGCATTTCCAACTGAGGTACCCAGCTCATCACATTGGGACTGGTTAGACAGTGGGTGCAACCCACAGAGGGTGAGCAGAAGCAGGGTGGGGCTTTGCCTCACCTGGGACATGCAAGGGGTTGAGAAACTCCCTCCCCTAGCCAAGGGAAGCTGTGAGGGACTGTGCCAGAGAAACAGTACATTCCAGCCCAGATACTACACTTTTCCCACAGTCTTTGCAACAAACAGACCAGGAGATTCCCTCCAGTGCCTATGCCATCAGGGCCCTGGGATTCAAGCACAAAACTGGGCAGCATTTTGGGCAGACACCGAGCTAGATGCAGGAGTTTCTTTTCATATCCCAGTGGTGCTTGGAATGCCAGCAAGACAGAACTGTTCACTCCCTTGGAAACAGGGCTGAAGCCAGGGAGCCAAGTGGTCTAGCTAACTGGATTCTACCACCATGGAGCCCAGCAAGCTAAGATCCACTGGCTTGAAATTCTTGCTGCCAGCACAGCAGTCTGAAGTCGACCTGGGATGCTTGAGCTTGGTTGGGGAAATGGGCACCCACCATTATTGAGGCTTGAGTAGGTAGTTTTACCCTCACAGAATAAACAAAGTCACCAGGAAGTTTGAACTGGGCAGAGCCCACCACAGCTTGGCAAAGCTGCTGTAGCCAGACAGCCTCTCTGGATTCCTCCTTTCTGGGCAGGCATCTCTGAAAGAAAGGCAGCAGCCCCAGTCAGGTGCTCATAGATAAAACTCCCATCTCCCTGGGACAGAGCACCTGGGGAAAGGGGCGGCTGTGGGTGCAGCATCAGCAGACTTAAACTTTCCTCCCTACCAGGTCTGAAGAGAGCACCAGCTCTCCCAGCACAGTGCTAGAGCTCTGCTAAGGGACAGACTGCCTCCTCAAGTGGGTCCCTGACCTCCATGCCTCCTGACTGGGAGACACCTCCCAGCAGGGGTCGACAGATACTTCATATAGGAGAGCTCTAGCTGGCATCTGGCGGGTGCCTCTCTGGGACGAAGCTTCCAGAGGAAGGAACAGGCAGCAATCTTTGCTGTTCTGCAGCCTCCACTGGTGATACCCAGGCAAAGAGGGTCTGGAGTGGACCTCCAGCAAACTCCAGCAGACTGGCAGCAGAGGGGTCTAGTGCCAAAAACCTGAAAATTGCAAAAACAAGAACACCTCTTCTCCTCCAAAGGATCACAACTCCTTGCCAGCAAGGGAACAAAACTGGATGGAGAATGAGCTTGATGAATTGACAGAAGTAGGCTTCACAAGATGGGTAATAACAAACTCCTTCAAGCTAAAGAGCATGTTCTAACCCAATGCAAGGGAGCTAAGAACCTCGAAAAAAGGGTAGATGAATTGCTAACTAGAATAACTGGTTTAGAGAAGAATATAATGCCCTGATGGAGCTTCAAAACACAGCACAACAACTTCATGAAGCACACACAAATATCAATAGCCGAATTGATCAAGTGGAAGAAAGGATATCAGACACTGAAGATCAACTCAATGAAATAAAGGAAGAAGACAAGATTAGAGAAAAAAGAATGAAAAGAAACAAAAGCCTCCAAGAGATAAGAGACTATGTCAAAAGACCAAACTTACATTTGATTGGTGTACTAGAGAGAATGAAACTAAGTTGGAAAATACTCTTCAAAATATTAGTAGGAGAACTTCCCCAACCTACAAAGACTGGCCAACATTTAAATTCAGGAAATACAGAGATCACCACAAAGATACCCCTCAAGAAGAGCAACCCCAAGACACACATAATGGTCAGATTCACCAAGGTTGAAATGAAGGAAAGAATATTAAGGGCAGCCAGAGAGAAAGGTCAGGTTACCCACAAAGGGAAGCCCATCAGACTAACAGCAGATCTCTCTGCAGAAACCCTACAAACCACAAAAAAGTGGGGGCCAATATTCAACATTCTTAAAGAAAATAATTTTCAATCCAGAATTTCATAGCCAGCCAAGCTAAGCTTCATAAGTGAAGGAGAAATAAAATCCTTTACAGACAAGCAAATATTGAGAGATTTTGTCAACACCAGGCCTGCCTTACAAGAGCTCCTGAAGGAAGCACTAAACATAGAAAGGAACAACCAGTACCTGCAACTGCAAAAACATACCAAATTGTAAAGACCATCGATACTATGAAGAAACTGCATCAACTAACGGGCAAAACAACCAGCTAGCGTCATAGTGACAGGATGAAATTCACACATAACAATATTAACCTTAAACGTAATGGGGTAAATGCCCCAATTAAAAGACACAGACTGGTAAATTGGATAAAGAGTCAAGACCCATTGGTGTGCTGTATTCAGGAGACCCATCTCATATGCAAAGACACAGATAGGCTCAAAATAATAGGATGGGAGAATATTTACCAAGCAAATGGAAAGCAAAAACAAAACAAACAAACACACACAAAAAAGCAGGGGTCGTAACCCTGGTCTCTAATAAAAAGGACTTTACACCAACAAAGATCAAAAGAGACAAAGAAGAGCATTACATAATGGTAAAGGGATCAATGCCACAAGAAGAGCTAACTATTCTAAATATATATGCACCCAAAACAGGAGTGCCCAGATTCATAAAGCAAGTTCTTAGAGACCTACAGAGAGACTTAGATTCCCACACAATAATAGTGGGAGACTTTAACAGCCCACTGTCAATACTAGACAGGTAAATGAGACAGAAAATTAGCAAAGATATTCAGGACTTGAATTCAGCTGTGGACCGAGGGGACCTCATAGACATCTACAGAACTCTCCACCCAAAATCAACAGAATATACATTCTTCTCAGCACCACATCACACTTATTCTAAAATTGACCACATAATTGGAAGTAAAACACTCCTCAGCAAAGGCAAAAGTACAGACATCATAACAAACAGTCTCTCAGACCACAGTGCAATCAAATTAGAACTCAGGATTAAAGGTTCTCAAAACTGCACAACTACATGGAAACTGAACAACCTGCTCCTGAATGACTACTGGGTAAATAACTAAATGAAGGCAGAAATAAATAAGTTATTTGAAACCAATGAAAACAATGACACATGTACCAGAATCTCTGGGACACATTTAAAACAGGGTTTAGAGGGAAATTTATAGCACTAACTACCCACAAGAGAAAGCAGCAAAGATCTAAAATTCACACCCTAACATCGAAATTAAAAGAATGAGAGAAGCAAGAGCCAATACATTAAGAAATTAGCAATAGACAAGAAATAAATAAGATCAGAGCACAACTGAAGCAGATAGAGACACAAAAAACCCTTCAAAAAAATCAATGAATCCAGTAGTTGGTTTTTTGAAAAGATCAACAAAATAGATAGACCACTAGCCAGACTAATAAAGAAAAAAAGAGAGAGGAATCAAACAGATGCAATAAAAAAAGATAAAAGTGATCTCACCACTGATTCTACAGAAATACAAACTACCATCATAGAATACTATAAACACCTCTATGCAAATAAGCTGGAAAATCTAGAAGAAATGGATAAATTCCTGAACACGTACACTGCCCCACCCCCAGACTAAACCAAGAAGAAGTTGAATCCCTGAATAGACCAATAACAAGTTCTGAAATTGAGACAGTAATTAATAGCCTACCAACCAAAAAGAGTCCAGGACCAGATGGGTTCACAGCCGAATTCTAAAAGAGGTACAAAGAGGAGCTGGTACCATTTCTTCTGAAACTATTCGAAACAATTTCATCCCTGGGATGCAAAGCTGGTTGAATATATGTGAATCAATAAATGTAATTCATCACATAAACAGAACCAATGACAAAAACCACATGATTATCTCAATAGATGCAGAAAAGGCCTTCAACAAAATTCAACAACCCTTCATGCTGAAAACTCTCAATAAACTAGGTATCAATAAAATGTATCTCAAAATAATAAGAGCTATTTGTGATAAACCCACAGCCAATATCATAATGAATTGGCCAAAAAAGGAAGCATTCCCTTTGAAAACCTGCACAATGGCTGGGCGCGGTGGCTCAAGCCTGTAATCCCAGCACTTTGGGAGGCCGAGACAGGCAGATCACGAGGTCAGGAGATCGAGACCATCCTGGCAAACATGGTGAAACCCCGTCTCTACTGAAAAATACAAAAAACTAGCCAGGCGAGGTGGCAGGCACCTGTAGTCCCAGCTACTCGGGAGGCTGAGGCAGGAGAATGGCGTGAAACTGGGAGGCAGAGCTTGCAGTGAGCTGAGATCTGGCCACTGCACTCCAGCCTGGGTGACAGAGCAAGACTCCATCTCAAAAAAAAAAAAAAAAAAAAAAAAGAAAACCTGCACAAGACAAGGATACCTTCTCTCACCACTCCTATTCAACATAGTATTGGAAGTTCTGGCCAGGGCAATCAGGCAAGAGAAAGAAATAAAGGGAATTCAAATAGGAAAAGAGAAAGTCAAATTGTCTCTGTTCGCAGATTACATGATTGTCATTTAGAAAACCCCATCGTCTCAGCCCCAAATCTCCTTAAGCTGATAAGCAACTTCAGCAAAGTCTCAGGATACAAAATCAATGTGCAAAAGTCACAAGCATTCCTATACACCAATATCAGACAAACAGAAACCCAAATCATGAGTGAACTCACATTCACAATTGCTACTAAGAGAATAAAATACCTAGGAATACAATTTACAAGGGATGTGAAGCACTTCTTCAAGGAGAACTACAAACCACTGCTCAAGGAAATAAGAGAGGACACAAATAAATAGAAAAACATTCCATGCTCATGGAGAGGAAGAATCAATATTGTGAAAATGGCCATACTGCCCAAAGTAATTTATAGATTCAATGCTATCCCCATCAAGCTACCATGACCTCCTTCACAGAATTGGGAAAAAAACTACTTTAAATTTCATATTGAACCAAAAAGGAGCCTGGATAGTTAAGACAATCCTAAGCAAAAAGAACAAAGCTGGGGGCATCACACTACCTGACTTCAAACTATACTACAAGGCTACAGTAACCAAAACAGCATGGTGCTGGTACCAAAACCGATATATAGACCAATGGAACAGAACAGAAACCTCAGAAATAGCACCACACATCTACAACCATCTGATCTTTGACAAACCGAAGAAAAACAAGCAATGGGGAAAGGATTCCTTTTTAATAAATGGTGTTGGGAAAACTGGCTAGCCATATGTAGAAAACTGAAACTGGACCCCTTCCTTACACCTTATACAAAAATGAACTCAAGATGGAATAAAGACTTAAATATATGATCTTAAACCATAAAAACCCCAGAAGAAAACCTAGGCAATACCATTCAGGACATAGGCATGGCCAAAGACTTCAGGACTAAAGCATCAAAAGCAATGGCAACAAATGCCAAAATTGTCAAATGGGATCTAATTAAAGAGCTTCTGCAGAGCAAAAGAAACTATCATCAGAATGAATAGGCAACCTACGGAATGGGAGAAAATTTTTGCAATCTGTACATCTGACAAAGGGCTAATATCCAGAATCTACGAAGAACTTAAACAAATTTACATGAAAAAAAACAGAACCCCATCAAAAATTGGGCAAAGGATATGAACAGACACTTCTCAAAAGAAGACACTGATGCAGCCAACAAACATATGAAAAAAAGCTCATCATCACCGGTCATTACAGAAATGCAAATCAAAACCACAATGAGATACCATCTCATGCCGGTTAGAACGGTGATCATTAAAAAGTCAGGAAACAACAGATGCTGGAGAGGATATGGAGAAATAGGAACACTTTTACACATTGGTGGGAGTGTAAATTAGTTCAACCATTGTGGAAGACAGCATGGCGATTCCTCAATGCTCTAAAACTAGAAATACCATTTGACCCAGCAATCCCATTATTGGATATATACCCAAATAATTATAAATCATTCTACTCTAAAGATACATGCACATGTATGTTTATTGTGGTACTGTTCAAAAAGGCAAAGACTTGGAACCAACCCAAATGCCCATCAATAATAGACTGGATAAAGAAAATGTGGCACATATACACCATGGAATACTATGCAGCCATAAAAAAGATGAGTTTATGTCCCTTGCAGGGACATAGATGAAGCTGGAAACCATAATTCTCAGCAAACTAACACAAGAACAGAAAACCAAACACTGCATGTTATCAGTCATAAGTGGGAGTTGAACAATGAGAACACATGGACACAGGGAGGGGAACATCACACACTGGTGGCCTGTTCAGGGATGGGGTGCTAGGGGAGGGATAGCATTAGGAGAAATACCTAATGTAGATGACAGGTTGATAGGTGCAGCAAACCACCATGGCACGTATATACCTATGTAACAAACCTGCACGCTCTGCACATATACCCCAGAACTTAATGTACAATAATAAAAAAAAAAATCCTCAGCAAAATACTAGCAAACAGAATCTGGCAATAGATAGAATATACACTATGACTATCTGAGGAATGCAAGTGTGTTTAACATACCCAAATCAATTAACGTAATATACTCATTAATACAATGAAGGACAAACAAAACCACATGATCATCTCAATAGTTGCAGAAAAAGCATTTGACAAAATCCAACACCCTGTCGTGAAAAGAAACTACCCAATGAACCAGGAATAGAAGGGAACTTCCTCACCCTGATAAAGAGCATCTAGGGAAACCAATAAGTAACATCAAACTTAAAGGTAAAAGACTGAATTTTAAGATTAGGAGCAAGATACAGACATCTGCTCTTGCCACTTCTTTTAAACATTGTTTTAGAGGTTCTAGCAAAGGCAATTAGGAAGAAAATGAAATAAAAATATATACAGATTGGAAAAGAAGAAGTAAAACTACCTCTGTTTGCAGATGACATGAGCTTGTATATAGAAAATACAAGATAATCCACTAAAAATCTCTTAGAACTAATAAATGAGTCTTGCAAGTTTCAGGATACAAGATAAATATAAACAGTATTTCATTGCATTTCTATGTTTTCCTATCTTTTCATTTCACCAAGTCCTGATGGAATCGATTGTATTTTTGTATAGTAGCAAGGAGAAAACTAAAAATGAAATTAAGAAAGCAGTTTTATTTATAACAGCACCAAAAAGAATAAAATACTATATTAGTCCATTCCCACACTGTTATAAAGAAATACCTGAGACTGGATAATTTAAAATGAAGAGGTTTAATTGGCTCATAGTTCTACTGGCTGTACAGGAAACATAGCAGCATCAGCTTCTGGAGAGGCCTCAGGGAACTTATAATCATGGTGGAAGGCAAAGGGGGAGTGAGGCATCTCATGGTCAGAGTAGAAACAAGAGCGAGCGAGGTGGGAGGTGCTACACACTTTTAAATGACTAGATCTCATAAGGACTCACTATCACGAGAACAGCACTAAGGAGATGGTGCTAAATGATTTATGAGAAAACTACCCCTTTGATACAATCACCTTCTACCCGGCCCCACCTCCAACACTGGGAATTACAATTCAACATGAGATTTGGGTGGGGATACAGATCCAAACCATATCAAATGCTTAGGAATAAATTAATAAAAGTGCAAAACTTATGAACTGAAAATTGCAAAACATAATTGAAAGATGTTAAAGAAGAGCTAAATAAATGGAAAACATCCTACGTTCGTGAATGGAAAGACAATACTGTTAAGGTGGCAATACTCCCCAAATTGATATGCAATTTTTTTATGTTTAATGCAATCACTATCAAAATCCCAGTTGCCTTCTTTGCAGAAATTGACAAGCTGATCCAAAAATTCATATGGAAATGCAAGGGGCTCAGAATAGACAAAACAATTTTGAGAAAAAAGACCAGGCTCACATTTCTTGATTTCAAAAAACTACAAAACTATGACAATCAAGACAGTGTGGAACTGATATAAGAACAGACACATAGATCAATGGAATAGAATTGAAATTACAGAAATAGGTTCTGGCATTTACAGTTAATTGATTTTTTTACTAGAATGCCAAGACAATTCAGTGGGGGAAAGAATTGTCATTTCAACCAGTGGTATTGGCCCACATGGATTCTCCACATGCAAATGAATACCCACATGCAAATGGAAATTTACATGGACTAAAGCTGGACCCATATCCCACACCATATGCAAAAATTAACAAAAAATTGATTAAAAACCTAAATTAAAGAGCTGAAACTATAAAACTTTCAGAATAAAACATAGGCATAAACTTGCATGTCCTTAGATTAGGCAATGGTTTCTTAGACACGACACCAAAAGCATAATAAAAGAAAAATATAGATAAACTGGACATAATCAAATTTTTAAATTTTTGTGACTCAAAGGACACTGCCTAGAGAGTGAAAAGACACTCTACAGCATTTTTGCAAATCATATCTGATGAGAAACTTGTAACTAGAAGAACTTTTACAACTCAATAATAAAAAGGTAATAACTCAATTAAAAAGTGGACAAAGGATCTGAATAGACATTTCTCCAAAGAAGAAACACAAACGACAAATAGGCACATGAAAAGATGGTCAACATTATTGGCCAGAGAAAAGAAAGTCAAAACTATTGGTATCTAGTGGGATATACCAATTCACAACCACTAGAATGGCTACTACAAAAACACAAAAAACAAAAACAAAAAAACAGATAATAACAAGTGTTGGCTGTGTACGGTGGCTCACATCTGTAATCCTAGCACTTTGAAACGTGAAGCGAGTGGATTACCTGAGCTCAGGAGTTAGAGATCAGCCCGGCCAACATGGCAAAACCCCGTCTCTACTAAAAATACAACAACAACAACAAAAAATTAGCCAGGCGTGGTGGCACACACCTGTAGTTGCAGCTACTTGGGAGGCTGAGGCAGGAGAATCACTTGAACCTGGGAGGCAGAGGTTGCACTGAGCTGAGATCATGCCACTGCACTCCAGCCTGGGTGACAGAGCAAAACTCTGTCTCAAAAACAAAACAAAACAAAGCAAAAAAAAAAAAAAAAAAAAAAACCCCAAAAAACAAAAAACAAGTGTTGGTGAGGATTTGCGGAAATCAAAACCATGATACTCTACTGGTGAGAATGTAAAATGATGCAGCTGCTTTGGAAAATGGTCTGGCAGTTCTTCAAAGTGTTAAATATAGAGTTTCCATATTATGCATCAACTCTACTCCTAGGTAGATCCTCGAGAGAAACGAGAACATGTCCACACAAAAACTTGTGCCTGAACATTCCTAGCAGCATGTTCATAAAAGTCAAAAAGAGGGAAAACTCCAGTGTCTATCCATCAACTGATGAATGGACAAATAAAATGTGGTATGTCCAGAGAATGAGATATTCGGCAATAAAATGAAGTACTGATGCTCCTCAACTCACGCTGAGGTTACATCCCAACAAACCATTGTAAGTTGAAAACATCGAAAGTCGAAAAATGGATTGAATACACCTAATCTACCAAACAACATAGCTCAGCCTAGCCTACCTTAAACGTGTTCAGAACACTTACATTAGCCTACGGTTGGGCAAAATCAGCTAACACAAAGTCTATTTTATAACAAAGTGTTAAATATATCATGTAATTTATTGAATACTATACTGAAAGAGAAAACCAGAATGGTTGGAGGGGTTCTCCAAGCACAGTTCCTACTGAATGCATGTTGTTTTTACACCATCATAAGGTCGAAAAATTGTTAGTTGAGCCATTTTAAGTTGGGGAATGTCTGTATTGACACATACTATAACATGCATGAATCTTGAAAACACTGTGCTAAGTGAAAAAGAAAACAGTTACAAAAGACCACATAAATTGTATGATTTTATTTATATGAAACACCCAGAACAGGCACATCTGTAGAGACAGAAAGTAGTTGTTGCCTAGGACTGGGGTCAGTGGGACAAGGTGTTTGAGCAGTGGTGTCTAAGGGGCATAGTTTTTGTGTTTTGTTTTTGTGGTAATTAAAATATTCTAAAATTAATTGTGGTCCTAGAAGTACACTTTGTGAAAATACTAAAAACTACTGGTTTCTATAAGTTGAAAGTGTGAATTGTATGATATGTGAATCAGCTCTCAATAAGATGGGTATGGTACAGGACTGTCTGTACTGAAAAAAAGAAGGGTATGGAGCGGTGGAAACTCTCAAGTGATGTTAATGGGAATGAAAATTAGCATAACCACTTTGGAAAGATGTTTGCCAATATCTAGTAGTTGAAGACAGTATCTCTATGACTCAGCAATTTTATTCCTGAATATATCCCCTAGGGAAACTTGTACACATGTGTAGCAGGATACATTTATGAGAATAGCAGCATTAATTGCCATGACTCTAAAATGGAAACAACCCAAATGTCCATCATTAGAATGTATAATTAAATTGTAATGTGGCAATATCATGGAAGACTGTTGAGAAAAAAAAAATGAATGAACTAAAACTATTCTCAGCAAATGTGGATGAATCCTAAAATCTTAATGTTGAGGGAAAGATACATGACACCAAAAATATTAACAGTATTAAAAGTTCAAAAGCCTGAAACTAAAAAGCAGAAACTAAAACACAGAATTTAGGAGGGGTTATCCATAGATGGTAAAAGATAAAGAAATACAAAGAAAGTAATTATCTAAAAAGTCAGAATAGTGTTTACTCATCCTCTGTGGAGAGGGGACACTTAAGGGGTTTTGGGACCTTGGCAAGGACCTTCCTTGACCCAGTATGAGTACATAGCTGTTCTCTTTAAAATTACTCATTAAACCATATATTTATATTTTTTGGTCTTTTTAAAAGTAATACACAATAAAAAAGCTCAAAGAAAAGTCTGAAAAATGGTTTGGAATTAATAAAGAAAACATTGTGTTAATATTTTAAAATTATTTTAAATATATTATTCATAGGTGTTTGAAGTGAATTGGAAAGAATTCTATAAGCTCATATATAATATTGTCCTACTGACCCATAAATTGACATGTTGCATTATAAACAAAAGAACTCATTACCTCTAGTGCCCTCAGTGGGACTATATGCTGAAATGTAAGTAGTTTCAAGAAGTGTTTAGAGGAATTGATGGAAGATGAATCTCAAACAGTGATATGTACGATAAATTCCTAACCTTTTGAAGTGCATGTCAAAGAGGGTAATTGGATTCTCTTCAACATGTTTCTTGTTGCTGCTGTCAGATAGAAAGCAAGACTGGATCAATGGAGGGTCTGACCCAGGAAGGCAAATCTCATCTTCTTCTGTAACTACGGAAGATACAACTCTTCCTCCAGAGGATCGCATTCCATGGCGGGTGCCCAGGATGAAGGACAAGGCTGATCAACTAGTGTTTACCATGCAACTTAAGACTAGAGTAGTTTCTGGGTCCCTGTTTTCAAAGATTGATAATCTGTCTGGGAAGACAAAGTGACACTCGTGACCAGAAGCTTCAAATTTTGAATTATGTGGCTTTAATAATAAATGGATTCTCAGGAAAAATATTTGCAGATATTATGTTAGGAAAATGTATACATCAATAAGAAAAATATAAACAACTCCAAAGAAAAATGAGCAAAGTGCCTGGATAGGCAGATCACAGAAAAAGAAATCCAGACACCAACAAGCATATGAAAAGTTGGTTACCTTCATACTCAAAATGCAGAACTGTAGATCAAAGCAATAAGGTGTTCTTTATCACCTGTATTAGCCCATTCTCACATAGCTATAAATAACCCGAGACTGGGTACTTTAAAAGGAAAAGAAGTTGAAGTGGCTCATGGTTCTGCTGGTTGTTCAGGAAGCATGGCTAGAGAGGCCTCAGGAAACTTACAACATGGTGGAAGGCAAAGGGGAAGCAGGCACACCATCATATGGCCAGCAGGAGAGAGTGAAGCGGGAACGTGCTTCCCACATTTAAACAATCAGATCTCGTGAGAATTCACTCATTGTCATGAGAATAGCAGGGGAGAAATCTGCCCCCATGATCCAATCACCAGATCCTTCCACCAACATTGGGGATTACAATTCAACATGGGATTTGGGTGGGGATACAGAGGCAAACCATTCATCACCTATTAGATTGGCAAATATTTACAAGTTTGAAAATAGCCAGTGTCAGTGAGTGTGTGGCAAATAAATATTGTTTGCTACTAGTAGAAACATAAATTGCTGTTTACTAATTCCTAATTACTAAATTAATATTTACTTACTATGAATTACACCCGTACCACCTTTTTGAAGAACAAGTATCCAGTATCAGCTTTAAAAAACCACACACAATTGACTCAACAATTTGAGTACCAGGAATTCAGGACTTGGATATTCACTTGAAAGTACCAATGTAGAGATAGATAAGAAACAAGTGACATAAATTGCCCCCATGGAAAAGGTGGCTGGGGACTGTCTAGAAGGGATGCAATTTGGATTATAGAGAAAGAAGGGGAGACTTTTTGCTTTATAATCTCTTAGATATTTGAATTTTGAATTTTGTAAATGAGTTTAGAAAATCATTAACAAATTTATTTTACATTAAAAATAGTTTTAAAAAAATGTATAAAGAGGACCTCAGCACTGTAAGAAAAGTATATATAATAATATTATTCCTAGTAGCTGGGTGACAAAATAATCTGTAAAGCAAACCTCTGTGACACAAGTTTACCTGAAAAACAAACCTGTACATATATCCCTGAACCTAAAAGTTAACAAAACTCAATAATTATTACACAGTTTCAAATAGCTGGAAGGTGGATATTGATGTTCCTAACACAAGAGAATGATAAATGTTTGAAATAATGAATATGCTTATTACCCTCATTTGATCACTATATATTATATGGATCAAAATATCACTATGCACCCCATAAATATGTTAATTACTATTTGTCAATTTAAAAACATAATTTAAAAAAGGACTTCAAGATACGTTCATTGGAACATTATTATAGCATATCACTGAAAAATACCCAAATGTTCACCAACAGGTGACTGCTTGAGTAAATGTACATAGAGTGGAATACTATGCAGCTGCTTAAAAGAGTGAGAGGAGGCCAGGTATGGTGGCTCATGCCTGTCATCCCAGCACTTTGGGAAGCTGAGGAGGGAGGATCGCTTGAGGCCAGGAGTTCAAGACCAGGTTGGGCAACATAGTGAGACCCTATCTCTAAAAAAAAAAGAAAAAAAATAAAGCCAGAAGTGGTGGTCCATGCTCGTAGCCCCAGCCACTCAGGAGAGTAAGGTGGGAGGATCACTTGAGCCCAGGAGACGGAAGCTGCAGTGAGCTATGCTCGTGCCACTGCTCTTCAGCCTGGGTGACAGAAATGGGTGGGACAAACTTCACGGGGGAATATCTCCCAGATACATACAACAAAAGCAAGCTACAGATGTCTCCGCAGAGGAATTCTAAGGAGTTTTGTGGGGTTTTTTTGTAAATTAAAAAATATGCATGCAGATAATCTTTGAGGGGGGAATGGGGAGTGGGGAGGCAGGAAGATTTACCTTTATTTTGAAATTTCTATATTGTTTGAATATATTACATTTTTCTTTTTAAATATGTAAGTTTTACTTTAAAACATTTTAATAAAGATTTTTAGAGATCATTAATTTAGCAAACGCCTACTGACATTTGTTGTGTTCCAGATTCTGTGGTAGACGGAAGGGAAGAAAAAGCATAAAAAAGACATAGCACCTTTGCTGGAACAACTCAGTCTCACTGAAGACCATTTATAGATAATTATAGCACAGTGGAATAAGCCCCACTGAGAGAGACAGACTAATGCTGTGTGGCGGGGTCACAGAAGACTTGGGTTTTGGAAAAATTCCTCCAAGTTTCCTAGGCAGAAAGAGGGGTGCTGCCCTAAACCAGGCAGAGACGACCAGGAGCTGACCCGGGTCACTGGCAATGGGATGGACTGAAAAACCTTTTCTGTAGTAGAATTGACCCAAGACAGGTGATTAGTGGGCTGTGGGTGGGTGAAGGAGAGAGCTATTTCTGTGTGATTGAGTTAGGAACATCAACTGAATGTGGTACGACTTTTAGAACAGCAGAAACTGTTAAGCAGTGTTGGGATGCAGCAGGTATATGAAGGTCCCCACCCCCAGAGAGGCTTAAATCTGGTTGGTGAGAAAAATGATATTGGCTTCTACCTGTCATTAATCTAAGCTGACACTTCAATTCCCTTTTGCCGACAACCGCTCAACCTCTCTGCTGCAACGTGTTGAAGAGCAGCACCGGGCGCCTTCCCTGATCGACGGTTGCACTGCCTGGCTCTGCCACTCAATGGCTTCGTGATCTTGAGCAAGTGACCTCACTGCTCTCCACCTCGCTTTCTTCATCTGTAAAATGGGGATGAGGATAGCACCTGCGTCACAGGCTTTATGACAAGTAAATGATGTAAGGAATGTGGAGACTCAGCACCGCGTTCAGCATATAGTAGTGTTCACCGAATGTGATCTGTGATTGTTATTATTATTTTATAGAAATCCTGGGGGAGGGACCGGCCATGGTGGCCCATGCCTGTAATCCCACTGCTTTAGGAAGCCGAGGTGGAAGGATCGTTTTGAGTTTTGAACTCCAGCCTGGGCAACATAGGGATACCTCTGTCTTCACAAAAAATAAAAACAAAAACATTAGTTGGGAGTGGTGGTACATGCCTGTGGTCTCAGCTACTTGGGAGGCCGAGGTGGGCAGATCCTTTGAGCTCAGGAGTTCGAAGTTGCAGTGAGCTATGATCACGCCGCTGCGCTCCAGCCTGGGTGACAGAGTAAGACCCTGTCTCAAAAAAAAAAAAAAAAAAAAAAAAAAAATTCATGGGGAAAGGAGTTCAGGTGTTGTTCAGCAAAGCTCCTCCAGGCCATTTTAAGTTGCGAGTAGGCAGCCATGCTACTTGAGCTGTGAGGACCAGCTATGCACATGTAGAGTTTTGTAATAACATCTGCAATAGTGACACATGTGTTTGTTACTGTGCTACATGGTCATTAGATATAAATAGCAAGCCATTCATGTAAATAAAAATATTTACTTTTTTTTTAATGAGACCAACCTGGCCAACAGGGTGAAACCCCGTCTCTACTAAAAATATAAAAATTAGCTGGGCATGGTGGCAGGCACCTGTAATCTCACCTACTTGGGAGGCTGAGGCAGGAGAATCGCTTGAACCCAGGAGGCAGAGGTTGCAGTGAGCTGAGATCATGCCATTGCACTCCAGCCTAGGCAACAAAATGAGACTCTGTCTCAAACAAAACAAAACAAAACAAAAATTGAAGTAGGAAGAAAAAGGGCCAAGTGTGGTGGTTCGCACCTGTAATCCCATTACTTGGGAAGGCTGAGGTGGGAGCATCACTTGAAGCCAGGAGTTCAAGACCAGTCTAGGAAACAAAGCAAGACTCCATCTCTACCAGAAAAAAAAAAAAAAAATCAGCTGGGCATGGGAGTGCATGCCTGTGGTTCCAGTTACTCAGGAGACTGAGGATTGATTGAGCTCAGAAGTTTGAGGTTGCAGTGAGCTATGATTTCTCCACTGCTCTCCAGCGTGGGTGACAGAGCAACACCCTTGTCTCTGAAATAAATAAGAAGTAAATGCGTTGTTGATAAAGTCAGAGAATAATAAGGGAAATTTTTTGTAGAGAAAACAAAGCTGGAGTGAAGGCCTAAGAAGAAGCCGAAGATGTTTGATTCCAGTGTTACGGGACTAAAGCCAAAGCTACGCTGTGTGTGAGATACCGAGAGGCATTCCGGGAATAGAAGGGCCTCTGAGGCTTTTAAAGAAAAATCCAAAAGAAGGAATAAAGGGGATTGGAAAAGAAATGAGTGAGAAGGGAAGAACTAGGGCAGGCAATGACCATTTCCTCTTCCTAGAATGCCTCTTCAAAGAAAACGCATGTATTGATGAACCGCAATTCATTCCTTCACTTGACATTTGGAGGTTTGAGAAATCCTGCCATAGAGTAGCCGGGGCTGCTGCTGCTGCCGGCCTAATCCCAGATGGCTGGAAGAAGGTGGGTTCCTTCCTTCGGTCTCCTGTGCCAAAGATGCCTTTTGCATGAAGATGCCTTGGTCTCATAAGAACAGGAGAGGAAAATGAGCTTCCTTGGATGTAGAAAGGCAAGGCTGAGAGGAGAGAGGGGTCTGGGGCCCAGAGGCGGGGCTTTTCAGGTGGCCTGTGCCACCATTACTGTCACCATCAGATCCCTGCTGGTGTGTGTCCAGGCAAATCGATTAGTATGTCCATCTCAGCAGACCCATTCAGCAAGAACGGTTCATATGCCAATGTGTGGGTTGGCCCACACGGCCTCTGAACCAAAATCAGAAAGCAGGCCATTGTGTGACATCAACCCATGAGAAGCAAGGTGCCTTTCTTTCTCTTGTTTCTGCTGGGACACCCGCTGACTTCAGGTAGTCAATGTTACACTTAGGGAAGAGGGTGGCAGGATGAGAGGCAGGGAGGGAGAGGCAGTTTCGAGTTTATCAAGAGTGGAAGGGCTCATGCTGTATTTGATTTTATTTAATTTTTCATTTCTGTGGGTACATAGCAGGTGCATATATTTACAGGTTACATGAGATGTTTCGATACAAGTATGCAGTGCTTCATAATCACATTAGGGTAAATGGGGTACCCATCACCTCAGGCATTTATCATGTGTGTTCCAAACTATCCAATTATACTTTTAGCTATTTTTAAAGTACAAGTAAATTATTTTTGACTACAGTCACCCTGCTGTATTACCAAATACTAGGTCTTAGAATTCTTTCTAGCTACTTTTGTACCAATTTACCATCCCCACCCCCCACTACCCTTCACAGCCTCTAGTAGCCATCATTCTACTATCTCCATGAGTTCAATTACTTTACATTTTAGTTCCCACAAATAAATGAGAAAATACAATGCTTGTCTTTCTGTGCCTTACTTATTTTACTTAGCAGAATGACCTCCAGTTCCATCCATGTTGCTGCAAACGACAGGATCACGCTCTTTTTTATGGCTGAATAGTACTCCATTGTGTATAAGCACCACATTTTCTTTATCCATCTGTCTGTTGATGGACACTTGGGCTGCTTCCAAGTCTTGGCTATTGTGAATAGTGCCTCAGTAAACATGGGGCTGCAGATATCTCTTTGATATACTGATTTCCTTTCTTCTGGGTTTATATCCAGCAGTGCGATTGCTGGATCATATGGTAGTTCTATTTTTAGTTTTTTGAGGAGCCTCCAACTGTTCTTCGTAGCGGTTGTACTAATTTACCTTCCCACCAACAGTTTAGAAGGGTTCTGCTTTCCCCACATCCCTGCCAGCATGTTATTGCCTGACTTTTATTTATCTGTTTTTTTGAGATGGAGTGGCACGATCTCAGCTCACTGCGACCTCTGCCTCCTGGGTTCAAGCGATTCTCCTGCTTCAGCCTCCAGAGTAGTTGGGATTACAGGCATATGCCACCATGCCCAGCTAATTTTTTTGTATTTTTAGTAGAGATGGGGTTTTACCATGTTTGCCAGGCTGTCTTGAACTCTGGACCTCAGATGATCCACCTGCCTCGGCCTCCCAAAATGCTGGGATTACAGCTGTGAGCCACAGTGCCCAGCCTGTTGTTGCCTGACTTTTGGATAAAAGTCATTTTAACCGGAATGAGATGATATCCCATTGTGGTTTTGATTTGCATTTCTCTGATGCTCAGTGATGTCGAGCATCTTTTTATATACCTGTTTGCTATGTCTTCTTTTGAGAAATGTCTGTTCAGGTCTTTTGCCTATTTTAAAATCAGATTGTTAGATTTTTTTTTTCTTCTATAGAGTTGTTTGAGCTCTTTGTATATGCTGTTATTAATCCTTTGTCAGATGGGTAGTTTGCAAATATTTTCCCCCATTCTGTGGGTTGCCCCTTCACTTTGTTGACTGTTTCATTTATTGCTCTATTTTTATATCTTTCTGTATCCTTTGTCCGTTTTAGGAATATTAGCAGTGCCACTTTGTTAGGATCTATGGTTGCATTACCCTGAGGCCTATGAGCTTTTAAGGAGCCTACAAAACATATCTGAGCTCTAGAAAAAAGAACATACGACTCTAAGATGGAAAAAATGGAAATAAATATGTTTGAACCATATGAACATATGAACTAAATGAACAAATGTGTAAAAGTATAAATTTGTGTCAATTTTATGATCAAATTGAGTGTTCATAACATTTCATTACATGTATAGTTGAAAGTTATCTATAGGTTTGCTTTTCTCACTTCACAAGAATTCTGGTATATGCCTATCTGATTGTAGAGATGTCATAGCCGAATTAAATGTGTTCCTCAGAGCTAAATAATTTCAAAAGCCAAATTATAAAAATTCTTTTAATTTTTTACAGCAAAAACAATTGTACTTAATGTGAGCTACAGGTGCATTTGACAATGCTTGATATTTGGTAGGATGAAATTTCTCAAAGTGAGAACACAGAGGGACTGCGGAATCTTAAAATGGCAATACACACATATATCTGCCTGCAAGGATGTTCATCACAGTTTGGTTTATAATAGCAAATAACTTCAAGTCAGTGACAACTTGAAAAAAATAGCAAATAATTGGAAACCACCTACATTGACACCAATTAGATACTATTTTAACGAATCATGGTACCACAAAAAAGATATGAGGTGATTGCTGAAAATGAGGTGTTCATAGGAAACTATTTAATTTGATCTAGAAAGACCTTCAAGATGTATTAAAATGTAAAACAGTTTGTGTAATATGATTGCCCTTGTTTATACAAGGAAAAATGATTTCTAGAGAAAAAGACTGGCAAGAAGTACATCAGTGTGGTCCCGATGAGTGGTAATCACTGAGTGGTAGAATAACAAGTGAGTTACTTTTATTTTATTTTATAATTCTCTGTGTCTTCTACCAGGAGTATTTACTATTTCTGGAAAACAGACGAATATGTTTTATACAGATGGGAAACACTTTATAATGGATGACTTTTTTCCTAATAATTAATACATTCCAGTCAAAGAAGCCTATATGTAGGGTTGGACTGAGTGGAGTCAGCAGACATCTTCCTTTCTCAAGTTTGAGGTTGAACACATTGAAATGTTATAAAAAGAGAACTACCATTTGATCCAGGAATCCCCGGATCTACCCGGAGGAAAAGAAGTCGTTATAGGAAAAAGATACTCAGACACACATGCTTATAGCGGTACAATTCACAATTGCAAAAATATAGAACCAGCCCAAATGCTAATCAATGAGTGGGTAGAGAAACTGTGGTGTATACCACTATATATATATATGTATATATATCACATCATATATATACCATATCATATGTATACACACGCACACATATATCTCTCTGGAATACTACTCAGCTATAAAAATGAATGAATTAATGGCATTTGCAGCAACCAGGGTGGAACTGGAGACCGTTATTCTAAGTTAAGTAACTCAGGAATGGAAAACCAAACACCGTATGTTTTCACTCATAGGTGGAAGCTAAGCTATGAGGATGCAAAGGGATAAGAGTGGTACAGTGGACTTTGGGGACTCAGGGGAAAGGGTTGGAGGGGGTTGAGGGATAAAATACTACAAACTGGATGTAGTATATACTGCTCAGGTGATGGGTGCACCAAAATCTCACAGATCATCACTAAAGAACTCACTCATGTAACAAATGCCATCTGTTCCCCCAAAATCTATAGACATATTTTTAAAAAAGAAATGTCATTTAGACAGAGATCTTGACAACATAATAGCAACAAACACTCATGTCACCACTGGTAGTCAAAATAAGCCTTTTCTCTTTTTAAATTTCTTTTGTAGACATGGGGCTTTGCTATGTTGCCCAGGCTGGCTTCGAACTGCTGAGCTTAAGCGATCCTCCCACCTCAGCCTCTCAAAGTGCTGGGATTACAGGCGTGAGCCATGGCACCCGGCTTCTTTTCTATTTTCTTTTCAGACAGGGTCTTGCTCTGTCTGCTAGGCTGGAGTGCGATGGTGTGATCACGGCTCACTGCAGCCTCTGCCTCCTGGGCTCAAGTTATCCTCCTGCCTCAGTCTCCTGAGTAGCTGGTGTGCAACGCCATGCCCAGCTAGTTTTTTATTTTTTTGTAGAGATGGAGTCTCAATATATTATTCGGGCTGGTCTTGAGCTCCTGAGCTAAAGTGATCTGTTTGCCTCAGCCTCTCAAAGTACTGGGATTACAGGCATGAGCCACTGTACCTTTAAAAAACTACATTATATTTTGCAGTCCTTCAATGTTATCTCTTATAAAGACTTATAAAGATAAGATTCCAAGACTTCACCTTAGCCTGCCACTTCTCCTCAACTCTATCCATATCTCTAGGGTGATCTCCAGCTGCTCTGATGACCCTATGTGACTGTCTGAAGGCACAGAAATGTGCCCCTATCACACTGGGGAGGGAAAAAGCAGATTACATGCAAAGCATGTCTGGCATATCTTCATTTATGGAAAACTGAAGACACCTATTTTATTTAATATTAATTTTTTTTTAGAGATGGGGTCTTACGATGCTGCCCAGGCTGGAACACAGTGACTATTCACAGAACCCATAGTTTAATCTGTATACATGCACAGAACTTTCAGGAAGGAAATGCTCAAAATGTTAACTGTGGTTACCTCTGGGTGGTACCATTGTGAGCAATTTTTAAAATACATGGTTTGAAATTTTTATAGGGGTAAAATGTCATTTTTATAAAATTGATCTGTGACTCTTGGATTGTTTGGCTCATTCTTGGTTTAAGAGCTGTGATAGGAAAGAGCAAATTAAATATGATCTCAGGCCAGGCGCAGTGGTTCACACCTGTAATCTCAGCACTTTGGGAGACCAAGGCGCATGATCACCTGAGGTCAGGAGTTCGAGATCAGCCTGATCAATTTGGTGAACCCCATCTCTACTAAAAATACAAAAAAAAAAAAAAAAATTAGCGGGTGTGGTGGCATGCAACTGTAGTCCCAGCAACTCGAGAGGCTGAGACAGGAGACTTGCTTGAACCCAGGAGGTAGAGGTTGCAATGAGCCGAGATCATGCCACTGCACTCCATTCAGCCCAGATGACAGAGCGAGACTCTGTCTCAAAAAATAATAAACATAAATAAATAAATAAATAAGACCTCAAAATGCTGAGCACGGTGGCTCATGCCAGAAATCCCAGCACTTTGGGAGGCTGAGGTGGGAGGATCGCTTGAGACCAGGAGTTTGAGACCAGCCTGAGCAACATAGCGGGACTCTATCTCTATAAAATATTTAAAAACTAGCTGGGTATGGTGGTGCATGCCTGTAGTCCCAGTGACTTGGGAGGCTGAGGCAGGAGGATTGCTTGAGCCCAGGAGTTTGAGGCTGCAGTGAGCTATGATCATGCCACTGCACTCCAGCCTGGGCGACAGAGTGAGATCCCATCTCAAAAAAAATTCCCAAAAATTATTTTTTAGAGAAAAAGTGGATGGAGAGTGGGGTAGTAGGATGAAGTGGGGCTGCTGGAATGCTTGGCTTTGTTCTGGAGCACGTGTGCTTGGTCTTGGGGTGGTTGTGACCACTGAGCATCTTATGAGGGACACATAGATTTGATTTGATTTTACCCCAGGCCAAGGACTCAGAATGTTGGCACTGCTGAGTCCACTGTTCTTCCATGGAGGGGCACAGGCCATCTCCTTTAGACAAGAATCATGAATGTACCCAAGAGTCTTAGCCACCTGGGAGGAGGGGACCTATTTGTAGGCCAAGCACATAGAAGAAAACCACCTTTTGAGAGGCAGACATTCAGCATTCAATTTGGAGGGTTGTGGGAGGCGGTATGAAAAGGTGGGTAATTAGGAGGATCTGGGATCAGAGAGGCTTCTGTCCCCATCCCACCCGACTACTCAAAGTGGGACCTTCTTACCATTCCAGACATTCAATTCTCATGCCAGTGAGGGACTTGTTACCCCGCTGCTGGGAGTGTGGTCACAGACTATCTCCAGCTGCTAGTGTCCCCAGGGTTTGCCTCAGCTGCAGAGCCACCTTGCCCAGGGCCACACCCTTCAGGGCTGTCCCACATCCAGCGATTGATCGAGAGGGTGTATGAAGGCCTGGCCACCCTGGCTTACTTAGAGACAACCCTGAAGTGCCATTAAGGCTCCAGAGCTTCCCGTGTGCTGGCTGAGGCTGGCGGTGGTTACACCAGAGCACCATTTCTTTATCTGCCCCCTCCTGCTTCCCTCCCTTCCCTTCCAAGCGTGTCATCTCAAGGGCACCCCCTGAGGAACACACTACTTACTAACCCTGGAGTCTCCTCGTTGAGGAGCCCAACCTGGGACAGTTAAGTTACTTGATCACTCTGAGCCTCCATTTCTTTTCTTGTTCTAGAGATGGGGTCTTTCTATGTTGCCCAGGATGGAATGCAGTGGTTATTCACAGGTGCAATCATGGCTCATTACAGCTTCAACTCCTGGGCTCAAGTGAACCTCGTGCCTCAGCCTCCCAAGTAGCTGGGATTACAGGCACCTGCTACTCTGCCCAGCTTCCATTTCTTCATCTATAAAAATCAGGATGATAATAATTTGGTGTCCATTGCATAGGACTGAGAATTGTATGAGGTCATATATGTAAAACACTTACCAACTTGGTACATAATAATTGTTTAATAAATGGTAACTCTTGTTACTGCTCTTGGGAAAGAAACAACCTATCGTTGACTCTCCTCATCATAATTCATTATGAGTTTATCCAGTAGTTTAGCCTCTAAGAGAAGGCTCTAGAAGATGTGGACACGCGGTGAATAAAGGCTAGTGGAAGACAGAAGTGAAGGTTTGGAGCAAGGGATGTTACCAAACAAGGGCAGCCTGCAAAAGGGTGCATTCTTCTAATAAAAGATCAGTCTGGGCCAGCTGCAGTGGCTCACACCTGATAGCCCAGGACTTTGGGAGGCCGAGGTGGGAAGGCTGCTTGAGCCCGGGAGTTCGAGGCCAGCCTGGGCAACTTAGCAAGACCTTGTCTCTACAAAAAAGAAAAAAAAAGAAAAATTAGCTGAGTATGATGGTGCATACCTGTAGTCCCAGCTACTTGTGAGGCTGAGCCAGTAGGATGGCTTAAGCCCAGGAAGTTATGGCTGCAGTGAGCTATGATGGCACCACTACACTCCAGCCTGGGCGACAGAGTGAGACTCTCTCAAAGAAAAAAAAAAAAAGACCAGTTGACAGGCATCTGGGCCATCAACAAGCTTCCTACAAGTCTAGTTAGCACAAGGCAGTTCCCATGGGGCGGGCCACTTTGGAGCAACCTAACCAGTTGTGATCATGGTCTGCCATGCTGGGAGAAGCTGGAGCCGCAGTGGCTTCTGGGAGAGTGAGCATCCTCCGTGGTCCATCTTCTCCAGGTGTTGCGCCTAACACAGGTAACAGTGGCCCATGCTGCAGGACTGTGCAAGGCTGGGTCCCCACACTTTAACGAGGACAGAGAGGGGTATGTCTGCCCTCCCCACTGTCTCTTCTGTCTTCTGCATGCATGTCCCTTGCCCACTTCCTGGGCCTTGGTGTCCAACTCTAGGTCCTTCCAGATGTCCAGCGCCTGTCCTCACCCCCTGCATGTGGTGCTCCATTCGGAGCAGCAGAGGGAACCATGGCTTTACAGTGGCAGGGACTTTTTGTTCCCTGAGTTGTTTTTTGTATCTGGCTTGGCTGCATTTTCCTCTAGAAATCTGCGTCCTGGGTATAGATTTGGCTTTAGGAGAGCCATCCATCTGGATGTGTTTGATTGTAAAGTACTGTCTTGTATTTAAAGTTATGACTGTCCATGATGAAGAGCAGACCTGGGCATGTGGTTTTCTAGCCCAGCGATTGTGCAAAGCCTCTGGGGCTTCAACGAATGCAGGAGGCGTGCGGTCTGTAGAGTCATCCGGTATTCTGAGACATCCTATTTGTCCCCAAGCTCTGGCAAGTGAAGCTCAGAGCAGCCCTGGCCTGCCAATCCCTTTTCACAGTGCCTATAAATTTCATAAATCTTACTTTGAGGATATCATTTAGCTAACACACAATTTTTTTCTGGCGGTTTATTGATACTTAAAAATAATGTTTGCCATACTCCAAGTTGGGACTAATGTACATTGATCGTCTACCATATGGCATCACTAGGAAATAAGGGAATTCTTTCTGTCTCTAAATAAAGATAAGCCCATTAAATAGAAAAATCATTTTCCAGGTAAATCTTTTATATATATATATATGTGTGTGTGTGTGTGTGTGTGTGTGTGTGTGTGTGTATATATATATATATATATATATGAATATATACTTCACCTTTTAAAATAATTCCTATCATTACTAAATACTAATGATCTGCCAGGCTTTTACATACATTATTTCATTTAGCCCTTAAGAACCCCGAAAAGCTGGTATTATTCTCACCATTTAGCCAGTGAGAAAAATAGAAGCCCAGAGAATTTATGTAACATGACCAAAATTACACGCTGGGCGAGCGAGTGCCCGAGTGGGGATTTGAATTCAATTTTGTCCAACCCTACAGCCCATGGGATTGTCACCACGCTGTGATGCCTCACTTATTTCTTACGAATTAGAGGTGATCAAGAATATTTTTAACCTTTTCTTCATGAGTTATCGACAAAATTATGAACATCAGTGATAATCCTATGCCAAAGGACTGACGTAGGCAGCATCCTCAGGTGATCAGGTGAAGTGATAGAAATCAAGTAATGCTTAAGCAAAGAGAGAAGGAGCAGGGTGTGGCCGGGTCTCAGGAGTGAACTGGGACTCAGACCCATACCCATTGGGACCTTCTCCATCCTTCCTCTCTGCTCTACTCCAGGCACCTATTTCTATCTTTTTTCTCTCTTTTCCTGCAGACCAGTCTGAAGGTGGGCAGTCCAGAGCTAATGTCCGTGACTCTAGGGCATCATCAAAGACCTAGAGTCCTCACAGCTTCCCGCTCTGCCTTTCTTTTGCTTTTGCTCTTGTTATCAGAAGATGGCTGCCATTTTTGCAGGCACCTGCCTCTCCTCCCAGGCTCGAATACAGGATAAAGGTGAAGGGCAATGGAGAATCTGTCTTTTTGCCTCCAGTGAACAGCGGCAGATCCTGCCCTACCATCATGGAGTTGCTAAACCCTCAGGGAAGATAAACATGGAGCAGTTAATTGCACAACTGAAGAACGCTGTTAAGAAGACGTAAGAGTACCCAAGAGAAATGAGTGCCTATGAAAGGCAGCTATAAGAATGTTCATATAGCTTCATGCATAATAGCCCCAAATGGCAAATAACCCAAACACCCATCAACAGAAGAATGAATAAATAAATTTCATACAATGGAAGACCACTCAGCAAAAATAGCAACAATCCGCTGCTGAAAGCAACAGCATGAATCACTCTCACAGGCGTAGGGCTGCATGCGAGACAGCAGACACAAAAGAGCACGCACCGCATTCTGTTTGTATGAAGTCTAAGAGAGGCCAGAGAAGACAGAAGAGCATTTACCTCTCAAGGGGGGTTAGTATTAGTATTTTTTGAGTCAGGGTCTCACTCTGTCACCCAGGCTGGAGGGCAGTGGTGCAATCTCAGGTCACTGCAACCTCCGCCTCCCAGGTACAAGTGATTCTCCTTCCTCAGCTTCCTGAGTAGTTGGGATTACAGGCATGCACCACCGTGCCCTGCTAATTTTTGTATTTTTAGTACAGACGGGGTTTCACCATGTCTCCCAGGCTGGAAAGGGTTTATATGTTGATCTGAATGGTGATTCTGCAGGTGTACACATATGCAAATTTGTCAAGGTGTGCACTTGTACACTTTTCTCTATTTACATTATCCTTCAATTTTTCTTTCTTTTTTTTTTCTTTTTCTTTGAGTCTTGCTCTGTTGTCCAGGCTGGAGGGCAATAGAGCAATCTCAGCTCACTGCAGCCTCTGCCTCTCAGATTCAAGCAATTCTCTTGTCTCAGCCTCCCGAGTAGCTGGGATTACAGACGTGTATCACCACATCCAGGTACTTTTTAAAAAGTAGGCGGGACGTGGTGGCTCAAGCCCATAATCCCAGCACTTTGGGAGGCCGAGACGGGCAGATCACGAGGTCAGGAGATCGAGACCATCCTGGCTAACACGGTGAAACCCCGTCTCTACTAAAAAAAAACACACAAAAAACTAGCCAGGCGAGATGGCGGCGCCTGTAGTCCCAGCTACTAGGGAGGTTGAGGCAGGAGAATGGCGTGAACCCGGGAGGCGGAGCTTGCAGTGAGCTGAGATCCGCCCACTGCACTCCAGTCTGGGCGACAGAGCCAGACTCCGTCTCAAAAAAAAAAAAAAAAAGAAAAGTAGAGATGGGGTTTCACCATGTGACCAGGCTGGTCTCAAACTTCTGGCCTCAAGTGACCTGCCTGCTGTGGTCTCCCAAAGTGCTGGAATTACAGGTGTGAGACACCGTGCCTGGCCCATTATCTCTCAATTTTTTAAAGGTAAGGGGATGTGGACCTAAAAGGGAATTTTCAACTTTTTTTGTTTTTTGTTTTTGTTGTTGTTTTTTGAGACAGGTTCTCACTCTGTTGCCCAGGCTGGAGTGCAGTGGTGCCATCACAGCTCACTGCAGCCTCCAACTCCCAGGCTCAAATGATCCTCCTGCCTGAGCCTCCTGAGTATCTGGGACCACAGGCACCTTGTTCCAAAGTAAATAAAGAGATAGATAGATAGGTACATAGTCTCTGAGGCTTGTAATTGGCCTTGTAATTTTCACTGTTGGCTCACGGCTGTGTTGCACAGTAGTTCTCAGTACATTAGAATCACTTTTGTTTTATTTTAATTTTGTTAATTTAATTTGATTCTTTTTCTTTTTTTTTTTTTTTTGAGAAACAGTCATGCTCTGTTGCCCAGGCTGGAGTGCAGTGGCATGATATCGGCTCACTGCAACCTCTGCGTCCTGGGTTCAAGTGATTCTCCTGCCTCAGTCTCCCAAGTAGCTGGGATTACAGGCGCACACCACCACATCCAGCTAATTTTTGTATTTTTAGTAGAGACGGGGTTTCATCATGTTGGCCAGGTTAGTATCAAATTCCTGACCTCATGTGATCTCCCGCCTTGGCCTCCCAAAATACTGGGATTACAGGTGAGAGCCACCATGCCCGGCCCCCTTTTCCTTTTTTTTTTTTTTTTTTTTTTCATGTCAGATGGGTAATGTGCCAACGTTGTAACAAGGTTTGAGGGAGGCACATCTCATGCTTGAGCACAACAACCCAATCATCGCAATTATGACCTACAAAAGGATCTAATCTGATTTTTGACACAGATAATCTATTTACCTGGTTTAACATTCAACTAATTTTAAAAGGTATGTAGGAAAAGTTACTCTCTGCCCTCTGTCTCCCAGTCTCCTAGAACTCCCTCAGAGGCAACCCTCATCCCAACGGTCTTGTGAATCCTTCCAGAGATTTTATGCATCTATAACCAAAGGCAACTAAACATTACTATCTCCTATACAAACGGAAGCATACTGATTTATACCAGCTTAATTCATATAACATTGGATCTTGAAACTTTTTTCTTACCAGTGTATAAATAACTGCCCCAGTCTTTTTGATGGTTGCCTAGTATTCCAGTGTCTATGTTTACCAGCATTTATTTGAGTTCCTGGGTTTTTCCAAAGATATTCATGCCCTGGGCTTCCTCGGCTCTAATGTGCCTGCGTATTAGATGCAGGCAGGTGCGGAACCACTGGCATGGCTCACTGGTCTCTTTCTTCCTTAGCCTATGGTAGGAATAGTCCTGGTTTCCTAGCACTTAGAGAGCTGGTCCAGGGTTTTGGAAAGTCAAATGAACTCCTTCTTTCTGTTGAACAGAGAGCAGTCATAGATAAGACTCTCATTTGCAATGGACACAGGACCAAGAAATTGAGAAAAGCTGGCCCAAAGCCCTGGTCCTTTATGTAAGAGTAGGGAAGAAGACTGCATACTACAGTCCCTAAGTTTGCAGATAGCACAGGACTTGACAGGTAGTAGAGATACAAACAAAAAATCATAAAATACATGAAACTCTTGCCAGACTCTCTGAGCTACAGAGAAGTGGTAGGTGGGTTTCAGCCCAGGTCAATGAAAGACGGAATTTTTATTTTTATTTTTTTAGAGACTAGATCTCACTATGTCACCCAGGCTGGAGTGCAGTGGCGTGATTATGGCTCACTGCAGCCTTAAATGAACTCTTGGGCTCAAGTGATCCTCCTGCCTCAGCCTCTTGAGTAGCTGGGAAGTATAGGTGCCTGGCCAAGATGGAATGTTGACAAAAATAGTCCAGACTATACTTATAGCTCCTAGGGCTAAATATACATCTGTGAGGAATATTAGACTATTTTCTGAGCTCATCAACTTTAGGCAGCCAAAAAAGTTGGCTATATGTTGGGCCCAATCAAGAGAAGTAATAGAAACATAAGATAAAACAGTATTACACTATCATATAAAAGTATTGCATTTTAAGAAAGAAACAGGGTCTTGTTCTGTCACCCAGGCTGGAGTGCAGTGGTGTGATCATAGCTCACTACAGCCTGGAACTCCTTAGCTCAAGCAATCCTCCCATTTCAGTTTCCTAAGTAACTGGGACTACAGGTAAATGCCACCACGCCTGGCTAATTTTTAAATTTTTTGTAGAAACAGGGTCTTTCCTATGTTTCCCAGTCTGTTCTTTAACCCCTATCCTCCTGTCTCAGCCTCCCTAAGGGTTGGGACTATGGCTGGGATTACAGGTGTGAGCCACTGCATCTGGCAAAAATATTGCATTTTTGAGTCTGAATTTTATGGAATTTTGGTCAATAAACCTCAGAAAAATATGCTTAGGATGTGAGCAGTGCACTTTAAAAGTTAAAGGAAAAGGCAAGGATGGGGATTTGGAAGGAAACTGAAAGCATTTGGACTTTTTAATATGGTAAAACTGACAGATGATATGCCTTGATGATTTTATTTTATAAAATTAAATAGACCTGGCCAGGCACGGCGGCTTATGCCTGTAATCCCAGCAGTTTGGGAGGCCAAGGTAGGCAGATCACTTGAGGTCAGGAGTTTGAAACCAGCCTGGCCAACATGGTGAAACCTCATCTCTACTAAAAATACAAAACAATTAGCTGGACATGGTGGCGGGTGCCTGTAATCCCAGCTACTTGGGAGGCTGAGGCAGGAGAACTGCTTGAACCTGGGAGGTGGAGGCTGCAGTGAGCCAAGATCATGCCACTGCACTCCAGCCTGGGTGACAGAGCAAGACTCCATCTCTAATAATAATAATAATAATAATAATAATAATAATAATAATAATAATA
>NC_045440.1:2180571-2208022 GCF_002776525.5 Piliocolobus tephrosceles | reverse complement strand
AATAATAATAATAATAATAATAATAATAATAATAATAATAATAATAAAAATTAAATAGATCTAACCTCAAACTGGAAACAACCAAAATGTCCTTCAGCAGGTGAATGGTTATACAAACTATGCTACAGCCATGCTATGGAGTACTATTCAGCAAGAAAAACGAATGGTGATAGATGCATGCAGGTGCTTGGGATGAATCTCAAGGGAATTATGTGGGGTGAAAAAAGTAAATTTCAAAAGCTTACATGCTGTGATTCCACTTATATAACATTCTATAAACGAAACTACCAGGTGCAGTGGCTCATGTCTGTAATCCCAGCACTTTGGGAAGTCGAGGCATGTGGGTAGCTTGAGTTCAGGAGTTTGAGACCAGCCTTGCCAAAATGGTGAAACCCCATCTTTAGGTCGGGTGTGGTAACTCACGCCTGTTATCCCAACACTTCGGGAGGCTGAGGTGGGTGGATCACCTGAGGTCAGGAGTTCAAGACCAACCTGGCCAACGTGGTGAAACCCCATCCCTTCAACAAATACAAAAATTAGCCAGGCATGGTGGTGTGCATCTGTAAGCCCAGCTACTCAGGAGGCTGAGACATGAGAATAGCTTGAACCCAGGAGGCGGAGGTTGCAATGAATCGATATCGTGCCATTGCACTCCAGCCTAGGCAACAGAGCGAGACTCTGACTCAAAAAAAAAAAAAAAAAAAAAAAAGGAAGGAAAGAAGGAAGGGAGGAACCTTGTGTCTACAAAAAATAGAAAAATTAGCTGGGCATGGTGGTGTGTATTTGTAGTCCCAGCTACTTGGGAGTCTGAGGTGAGAGGATCACTGGCAACCTCGCTTGAGCTTGAGGCTGCAGTGAGCGTGATTGCTCTGGGTGACAGAGCAAGACCGTATCTCCAAACAAAACAAAACACCCAAATTATAGAGATGGAGAATAGAATAGACTAGTGATTGCCAGGGTTAGGGAGGTCGGGAGGAAGGGAGATGGCTATGACTGTAAAAGTGAAGCACCAGAGGGTCAGGTGCGGTGGCTTACACCTGTAATCCCAGCACTCTGGGAGGCCGAAGTGGGTGGATCATGAGGTCAGGAGATGGAGACCATCCTGGTGAAACCTCTTCTCTACTAAAAATACAAAAAATCAGCTGGGAGTGGTGGCGGGCGCCTGTAATCCCAGCTACTCGGGAGTCTGAGGCAGGAGAATGGTGTGAACCCGGAGGTGGAGCTTGCAGTGAGCAGAGATTGTGCCACTGCACTCCAGCCTGGGCAACAGAGCAAGACTCCTTTTCCAAAAAAAAAAAGAAGCACCAGGGACCATGGTGGTCATGAAACTCTTCTGTAGCTTGACTGTCATGCAATAAAACTACATAGAACTAAACACATGCACACACATCACTATTGAAAATCTGATGTAAAACTAGTGATACCTGAAAAAGGTCAGTGGATTGCATCAACGTCAATTTCCCAGCTGCGACTTGGGTACCACAGTTACACAAAATGTTACTGTTAGCGAGAGACTGGGTGAAGGGCGCAGGAGATAGATTTGAGATCTGCAATTATCTCAAACATCTAATTTAAGAAATCAAATAAGCCTAGACTGTTAGTGCTAGAGAAAAGTGGAAATGGACCACATTGACTTTTACCCAACTCAAAAGGGGGCAGCTCTTAACCTTTAATAGAGGCAGATTTTAAACAAATGAAAACTATGCACCTTTTCACACATTGAATAATGGACTTATGAAATGTATTAGCCTAACAGATGAGAGGATAAAGATTTATACAGCGTGTGTGTGTGTGTGTGTGTGTATATATATATATATATATATATATATATATATATATATATATATAGTAAAGACAGCATCTCAGTTCTGTCACCTAGGCTGCTAGAGTGCAGTGGTGGAAACATAGCACACTGCAGCCTCAAACTGCTGGGCTCAAGTGATTCTCCTACCTTGGCCTCTCAAAGTGTTTGGATTACAGGCATGTTGAGCCACTGTACCTGACACATATACATACACACACACACACACACACACATATACACACATACTCATATATATATATACACACATATATATACACATACACACACACACATATATACTCACATATATACACACACATATATATACACATACACACACACATATATATATGCAACATTGGGTTTCTGAACAACATGAAGAAGTTTTGGGAGCATTTCTGACCTTGGAGTTTGATATCACAAATAAGAGCCTCATGCATCTACAATCAAGTCCCAAGTGAATTTAAAATGAACTCAATAAACATTTGCTGAGATCCTATGAAGTGTCAGGCATGTCCTGGTTGTTCAGTGTTAGAAAAGTAGGCTGGGTGCAGTGGCTCATGCCTGTAATCCCAGCACTTTGGGAGGTCAAGGTCAGAGGATCACTTGAGTCCAGGAGTTCAAGACCAGTCTGGGCAATATGGGGAGACCCCATCTCTACAAAAAGTCAAAAAATTAGCCAGATGTGGTGGTGTATGCCTGTGGCCCCAGCTGCTCAGGAGGCTGAGGTGGGAGTATCACTTGAACCCAGGAGTTCCAGGCTGCAGTGAGCTATGATCGCACCAGTATACTCTAGCCTGGGTGACAGAACAAGACCCTGTCTCAAAAAAAAAAGAAAGAAGAAAGAAGGAAGAAGGAAGAAGGGAGGGAGGGAAGGAAGGAAAGAAGGAGGGAAGGAAGGAGGGAAGGAAGGAAAAAAGAAAGAAAAAGAAAGAGAGAAAGAAAGAGGGGAGGGAGGAAGGGAGAGAGGGAGGGAGGGAGGAAGGAAGGAAGGAGAGAGAGAGAAAGAAAGAAAAGAAAGAAAGAAAGAAAACATAAAAGACACAACCCTGTCCCTCCTGGTAAATGTCCCATTGTTCAGGAATGCAGAGCTGGTAACATTATTTGTGGAATGGAAATGAATGTCACCCTGACATATTATTTTTAATGATATCCTGATTAATAGTCATACTTGAGGCTATTTTAAAAATGGAAGCAGTCACCACGAAGTGTGATAGGAATTACCCCAAAATAGACTATGTTATCCTCTGTGAATAATTTAGACGCCAGTGCTCTGAAGGCAGCGAGAACATGAGGACTGTGAACAAGCTGATTGGGAGCTTTGGGAAAGTGGGGCTGGCATATTATCTCCGTAGCCCAGGACTTAACAGTGTGTGCTTGGTATGCAGCAGGAGCTCAATAAGTAAATGCTGACTTGACAATCAGGATCTTTTTATTCTTATTTTCTGTAAGTTTAGGCCAGAAGGAGCTTATGGGAACCTACCACTGATAACTGGAAACTGATTTTGACTAGGGTCAGGAGGTACTGGGATAGGATATGAAATAAAAGTGAAAAAGTAGAGGACAAATGTAAAGATCCGTTGGCACAGGATCAACTTGGAGCTGTCCTGGGAACACCTTTGGTGACTGGAGGCTCTCTGGCCTGCAGTAGCTCATTCCTAGACAGTGGTTGCTCTGCTTCTGTGAACTTAAGCTTCTCCCCTGGGTAAAGGAATGAAATCGCACCCACTCACCCCTTTCCTTTCTGAAGTAGTGTGGGGATGCACCTTTACTGGCCATTTAACATACATAGAGATGCATTTAGCATCATGAACGTTATAAAAACGAAAGTGGCAAATCATTACAACTGCTTCTTGGTGGTAGGCTTTCCAGAAGAAAATTATGGAAGAGACATAGTACAAAACATGAAGACAGCATTTAGTATACTCAGTCTCATTTCCTGCCATCAATGGCAGGTTGTTGTTGTTGTTGTTGTTGTTGTTGTTGTTGTTTTGAGATGGAGTCTTGCTCTGTCACCTAAGCTGGAGTGCAGTAGCATGATCTTGGCTCACTACAGCCTCTGCCTCCTGGGTTCAAATGATTCTCCTGCCTCAGCCTCCCAAGTAGCTGGGACTACAGGCTCCCACCACCATGCCCAGCTAATTTGTGTAGTTTTAGTAGAGACAGGGTTTCACCATGTTGGCCAGGCTGGTCTTGAACTCCTGGGCTCAAGTGATCCACCCCACCTCAGTCTCCCAGAGTGTTGGGATTACAGGCATGAGCCACAGCACCTGGCATGCAGGTAGTTCTATCTTTAACCTCTAGGAGCAAATAACGAATACTTACCAGTCCAGTGGGAACTGTGGGGGTAAGGAAGTTGATCTCTGCCATTTATTGGCAGAAGTGGATATTTAGATCAACACCCAAGGATTTAAAAATGTTATAGGCTAATTCTTTCTGAATGTCACATTTTTATCTGACAACTGGAGTCAGAGAAGACTGGAAGCACTGCAGAGTGAGTGGCCTCATGAGACTCTGTCTTTCTCTCTCTCTGCCTTGTGAGGACATGGTGAGGAGGTAGCCATCTGCAAGCCAGGACAAGAGCCCGCACCAGAAACAGAATTGGCTGGCACCTTGGTCTTAGACTTTGCAGCCTCCATAACTGTGAGAAAATAAATGTCTATTGTTGAAGCTGCCATCTATGGTATTTTGCTACAGCAGCTGGAGTGTAAGACAGCCTGTGACCCTGAAGCATGGATGGGAGCATCTAGATGGATGTTGAGGACGTTGATTCCACAGACACTGGTGGACCCTCTGGCCTTGCAGAGGTTGTCTGCCCTGCCAGCTCATCTGTTGTCCCTGGAAGGTGCTGTCAATACTTCTCCTTGTTGAGGCACCAGGTGCTCCCCTAAGGAACACCTTCATCTCTGCTCCTGGCTGCCAGGCTGATAACTGGGTTAAGTTCCAGCACATCTGCAGCAGAGGGGCCTGATTGTCAGATGGAAAAGTAACAAACAGAAAGGAAGAGTATCAACATCAACAAAAAGGACATCCACTCAGAGACCCCAACTGAAGGTCACCAATGTCAAAGACCAAAGTAATAAATCCATGAAGATGGGGAGAAACCAGCGCAAAAAGCCTGAAAATTCCAAAAACCACAACACCTCTTCTCCTCCAAAAGATCACAACTCCTTGCCAGCAAGGCAACAAAACTGGACAGAGAATGAGTTTGATGAATTGACAGAAGTAGGCTTCAGAAGGTGGGTAATAACAAACTCCTCCAAGCTAAAGGAGCATATTCTAACCCAATGCAAGGAAGCTAAGAACCCTGGAAAAAGATTAGACGAATTGCTAACTAGAATAACCAGTTTAGAGAAGCACATAAATGACCTGATGGAGCTGAAAAACACAGCATGAGAACTTCGTGAAGCATGCACAAGTATCAATAGCCGAACTGATCAAGTGGAAGAAAGGATATCAGACATTGAAGACCAACTTAATGAAATAAAGCATGAAGACAAGATTAGAGAAAGAAGAATGAAAAGAAATGAACAAAGCTTCCAAGAAATATGGGACTATGTGAAAAAGACCAAACCTACATTTGATTTGTGTACCTGAAAGTGACAAGGAGAATGGAACCAAGTTGGAAAACACTCTTCAGGATATTATCCAGGAACTTCCCCAACCTAGCAAGACAGGCCAACATTCAAATTCAGGAAATACAGAGAACATCACAAATATACTCCTCGAGAAGAACAACCCCAAGACACATAATCGTCAGACACACCAAGATTGAAATGAAGACAAAAATGTTAAGAGCAGCCAGAGAGAAAGGTCGGGTTACCCACAAAGGCCAAAGCCCATCAGACTAACAGTGGATCTCTCTGCAGAAACCCTACAAGCCAAAAGAGAGTGGGGGCCAATATTCAACATTCTTAAAGAAAAGAATTTTCAACCCAGAATTTCATATCCAGCCAAAGTAAGCTTCATAAACGAAGGGAGAAATAAAATCCTTTACAGACTAGCAGCTGCTGAGAGATATTGTCACCACCAGGCCTGCCTTACAAGAGCTCCTGAAGGAAGCAGTAAACATGGAAAGGAACAACCGATACCAGCCACTGCAAAAACATGCCAAATTCTAAAGACCATTGACACTATGAAGAAACTGCATCAACTAATGGGCAAAACAACCAGGTAGTATCATAATGACAGGATGTAATTAACACATAATAATATTAACCTTAAATGTAAATGGGGTAAATGCCCCAATTAAAAGACACAGACTGGTAAATTGGATAAAGAGCCAAGACCCATTGGTGTGCTGTATTCAGGAGACCCACCTCACATGCAAAGACACACATAGGGTCAAAATAAAGGGATGGGGGAATATTTATCAAGCAAATGGAAAGCAAAAAAAAAAAAAGCAGGGGTTGCAATCCTAATCTCTGATAAAAGAGGTTTTAAACCAACAAAGATCAAAAGAGACAAGAAAGGCCATTACATAAAGGTAAATAAATCGATGCAACAAGAACAGCTAATTATCCTAAATATATATGCACCCAATACAGGAGCACACAGATTCATAAAGCAAGTTCTTAAAGACCTATAAAGAGACTTAGACTCCCACACAATAATAATGGGAGACTTTAACACCCCATTGTCAATATTAGACAGATCAATGAGACAGAAAATTTACAAGGATATTCAGGACATCAACTCAGCTCTGGACCAAGCGGACCTAATAGACCTCTAAGAACTCTCCACTCCAAATCAACAAAATATACATTCTTCTCAGCACCACATCACACTTATTCTAAAATTGACCACATAATTGATAGCAAAACACTCTTCACCAAATGTAAAATAATGGAAATCATAACAAATAGTCTCTCAGACCACAGGGCAATCAAATTAGAACTCAGGATTAACAAACTCATTCAAAACCATATAACTACATGGAAACTGAACAACCTGCTCCTGAACAACTACTGAGAAAATAACAAAATGAAGGCAGAAATAAAGACGCTCTTTGAAACCAATGAGAACAAAGACACAACATACCAGAATTTCTGGGACACATTTAAAGTAGTGTGTAGAGATAAATTTATAGCACTAAATGCTGACAAGAGAAAGCAGGAAATATCAAAAATTGACACCCTAACATCACAATTAAAAGAACTAGAGAAGCAAGAGCAAACAAATTCAAAAGCTAGCAAAAGACAAGAAATAACTAAGATCAGAGCAGAACTGAAGGAGACAGAAACACGAAAAACCCTTGAAAAAATAAATGAATCCAGGAGCTGTTTTTTTGAAAAGATCAACAAAATAGATAGACTGCTAGCCAGACTAATACACAAGAAAAGAGAAAAGAATCAAATAGATGCAATAAAAGTAATGAAGGAGATATCACCACTGATCCTGCTGAAAAACAAACTAGCATCAGAGAATACTATCAAAACCACCACGCAAATAAACTAGAAAATCTAGAAGAAGTGGATAAATTCCTGGACACATACACCCTTCCAAGCTTAAACCAGGAAGAAGTCAATTCCCTGAATAGACCAATAACAAGTTCTGAAATTGAGGCAGTAATTAATAGCCTAACCAAAAAAAGTCCAGGACCAGAAAGATTCACAGCCGAATTCTACCAGAGGTAAAAAGAGGAGCTGGTACCATTCCTTCTGAAACTATTCCAAATAATAGAAAAAGAGGGAATCCTCCCTAACTCATTTTATAAGAACAGCATCATTCTGATATTAAAACCTGGCAGAGACACAACAAAAAAGAAAATTTCAGGCCAATATCCCTGATGAACATCAAAGTGAAAATACTCAATAAAATACTGGCAAATGGTATCCAGCAGCACATCCAAAAGCTTAACCACCATGATCAAGTCGGCTTCATCCCTGAGATGCAAGGCTAGTTCAACATATGCAAATCAGTAATCCATTACATAAACAGTACCAATGATAAAAACCACACGATTATCCCAATAGATACAGAAAAGACTTTCAACAAAATTCAGCACCGCTTCATGCTAAAAACTATCAATAAACTAGGTATTGGTGGAACGTATCTCAAAATAATAAGAGCTATTTATGACAAACCCACAGCCAATATCATACTGAATGAGCAAAAACTGGAAGCATCACCTTTGAAAACTGACACAAGACAAGGATGCCCTCTCTCCAGTCCTATTCGACATAGTATTGAAAATTCTGGCCAGGACAATAAGGCAAGAGAGAGAAATAAAGGGTATTCAAATAGGAAGAGAAGAAGTCATATAGTCTCTGTTTGCAGATGACATGATTGTATATTTAGAAAACCCCATTGTCTCAGCCCAAAATCTCCTTAAGCTGATAAGCAACTTCAGCAAAGTATCAGGATACAAAATCAATGTGCAAAAAATCACAAGCATTCCTATATACCAATAACAGACAAACAGAGAGCCAAATCAGGAGTGAACTCCCAAACAGAGAGCCAAATCAGGAGTGAACTCCAATTGCTACAAAGAGAATAAAATACCTAGGAATACAACTTACAAGGAAGGTGAAGGACCTCTTCAAGGAGAGCTAAAAACCGCTGCTCAAGGAAATAAGAGAGGATACAAATAAATGGAACAACATTCCATGCTCATGGATAGGAAGAATCAATGTCATGAAAATGGCCATACTGCCCAAAGTAATTTATAGATTCAATGCTATCCCCATCAAGCTACTAATGACTTTCTTCACAGAATTAGAAAAAACTACTTTAAATTTCATATGGAACCAAAAAAGAGCTGGTATAGCCTAGACAATCCTAAACAAAAAGAACAATGCTGGAGGCATCATGCTACCTGACTTCAGACTATACTATAAGGCTACAGTAACCAAAACAGCATGGTACTGGTACCAAAACAGATATATAGACCAATGGAACAGAACAGAGGCCTCAGAAATAACACCACACATCTACAACCATCTGATCTTTGACAAACCTGTCAAAAACAAGTAACAGGGAAAGGATTCCCTATTTAATAAATGGTGTTGAGAAAACTGGCTAGCCATATGCAGCAAACTGAAACTGGACCCCTTCCTTATACCTTTTAAAAAATTAACTCAAGGTAGATTAAAGACTTAAACATAAGACCTAAAACCATAAAATCCCTAGAAGAAAACCTAGGCAATACCATTCAGGACATAGGTATGGGCAAAGACTTCATGACTAAAACACCAAAAGTAAGGGTAACAAAAGCCAAAATTGACAAATGAGTTCAATTAAATTAAAGAGCTTCTGCACAGCAGAACAAACTATCCTCAGAGTGAACAGGCAACCTACAGAATGGGAGAAAATTTTTGCAATCTATCCATCTGACAAAGGACTCATATCCAGAATTTACAAAGAACTTAAACAAATTTACAAGAAAAAAACAACCCCATCAAAAAGTGGGTGAAAGATATGAACAGACACTTCTCAAAAGAAGACATTGATGCAGCCAACAAACATATGAAAAAAAACTCATCACTGGTCATTAGAGAAATGCAAATCAAAACCACAATGAGACACCATCTCATGCCAGTTAGAATGGCAATCATTAAAAAGTCAGGAAACAACAGATGCTGGAGAGGATGTGGAGAAATAAAAATGCTTTTACACTGTTGGTGGGAGTGTAAATTGGTTCAACCATTGTGAAAGACAGTGTGGCGATTCCTCAAGGATCTAGAACCAGAAATACCATTTGATCCAGCAATCTCATTACTGGGTATATACCCAAAGGATTATAAATCATTCTACTATAAAGACACATGCACACGTATGTTTATTGCGGCACTATTCACAATAGCAAAGTCTTGGAACCAACCCAAATGCTCATTAATGATAGACTGGATAAAGAAAATGTGGCACATATACACCATGGAATGCTATGCAGCCATAAAAAGACGAGTTTATGTCCTTTGCAGGGACATGAAAGAAGCTGGAAACCATCATTCTCAGCAAACTAACACAGGAACAGAAAACCAAACACTGCGTGTTCTCAGTCAAAAGTAGGAGTTGAACAATGAGAACACATGGACACTGGGAGGGGAACATCACACACTGGGGCCTGTCAGGGGGTAGGGGGGCTAGAGGAGGGATAGCATTAGGAGAAATACCTAATGTAGATGACAGGTTGATGGGTGCAGCAAGCCACCATGGCATGTGTATACCTATCTAACAAACCTGCATTTTCTGCACATGTACCCCAGAACTTAAAGTACAATAATAATAAAAATAAATAAAAATGAAATATAACAGAGGACAGTCACATTCAGGGGTGGTCCTGAAACTCAGTGGCAAGATAAGCTCTTCCTAGCAGACAGGGTTTTGAAAAGTGCAACTGGTCATCTACCCCTTGCATGGGGGGAAAAAAAAGTGGCCCAAGATGAGAATTTGTGCAAATCCTGGGTAGTGACTAAGGTCTGGGGTTGAGGTGTGTGAATGTACACTTGAGAGTGGGCACAGTGTGAAGGATTCTGTTGCACATTTTCATGTCCACCAGGACACATTCATCATGGAAGAGCCTCTGAACAATCAATTAGACAAGATGACTTGGCCCAGTGATGCTGGCTGTCAGTGTCCACCCCAGAACTGGCATGACAGGAGCATGAACAAATAGATGGCTAAGGTGTGGAGATGGAGGCTATGTATGAGGTCAACAGCATGGCTCCAGCTTACCAGTCTAGCCACTGTGCCTCTGAATGTCAGCAGCAGAGCTGCTCCTGTTATGGCATTATTCCCCTAGGACTCCAACCTAAACGGGCCCGTGGTTTATTTTCACAGGTGTAGATACTTTGGGAATGGATCTGCCTTTCCTGCCCAGAGCATCTCAGCCAGCACTGCCATCTGGGGGCTTATAGAATGCCTGACGCATAGGCGTGAGTCCCACACAGCACAGCAGCCGACTAAGAGACACACCTCACAGCCCACCACAGTGGGGTTCATTCACTGCATCACACACTGCAACCCCCGGGGCAGCTGGCCTCACAGAATGCTGGCATGGCCTTTTCAAGGAGCAACTGAAGCGCTAGCTCAGAGGAAACTCCCACAAGGACGAGGTGCCATCCTTCAGTGTGCAAAGACTTATATATGTCATTGGGTCCCCGAAAGGAAAGACCCATGAGTCTGGAAACCAAGGGATAGAAGCAGAAGTGACTTCACTTACTGTCAGTCTCTAAGACCCACAGCGGGATTTGGAGCTTCCTGCTCTGCGACTCTGGGCTCTGCAGGGTTGGAAGTCCGGATCCAAAAGAGGACACACTTTGGCCAGGAGACACAGTAAGGGTCGGTCCTGTTGAACCGCAAGTTGAAGCTGCTGCCAGAACACTTAGGAGACCTCGTTCGCAAGGATCAGCAGGTTAAAAGAGAAATCATCGTATTGGCAGGCTTTATGGACCTAATCAGCAGCAGGAGGCAGGCGCGCTTTTACCTAGTGGGGGCGGGGAGGAACACGGGGAGAACCCACGAGCTGGGCTCAGGTGCCTCCTGCGGCTCCCTCACCCACTTGTAACTGTGAATACGCAGGTGCAGTCACTCCAGACTGAGCAGCATGTGATTCTAATTTAGACCCTTCAGGAATGAGGGTCAGACCATCAGGTAAACTACCGACACCTGCTGACCTAACAGCTGAGGGTGAGGGGAATTTAAATGCAGGTCGGGGGAGGGGTTAGGATGCTCCAACATCCTCGGCAGTCACGGGGGCTGTGGTTTATCGCTCAAGGAGTAAAGGCCCCTGGGAGCCTTGGAGGAGCTGCTTTCTGAACTTTCCTGGTTGGAGAAATAGATCTGTGTGGGGCAAGGGGTGGGCAGTAGGTGGTAATGAGCATGCGTCTCACGGACCACCATCAACGAGAAACGTAAACAAACCCATGGCCAAGGCCGCTGCGCGCAGAAATCCATTGCTGTGTGTGCCCTGGGCTGCATTCCCCGTGGGCAGCTCCCTGTGAGCGGCTGATCGCTGCGGGGATCTAACGCCGGTTCCTGGAAGACATCCACTGACTTTGGCTGAAGGACTCGTTGACCCTTCCTCAGAAGGCTTGCAGTCTGGGACACGTCATTCCACCGCCTTTCCCTGTCTCCTCTCTCTTCCCTTCCCTGGTTTGCTGTTGGACACGCCATCCCAGACTATCCTACCTCCCTTCCCATTGTTTTCCTCACACAAGTGCTTTCCCTAATACAACCCTTAGACATTTAATCCCGACTTGGCACCTGGTCAGTGATGTGCTGGTAAATGGATCCCCCCCAAACAAAAGCTCTCATTTGTAGCATTGGCTGATTTCCATGGTATAGGTGGCCCCACCATGGCAGGTTTCTACTAATGGTTCTTGCAAAACTCCCAAGTAGTGGCTTCCATGAGCTGGCACCAGTCACTCCAACGCACCACTTCATGTGCCTCTGGGGGCTGAGAGACATGGAGGGGCGTGAACCCATGGTGGATCCTATGTGCTTCAGGGCAGAGTGAGTCAAAATCTAGGGAAGGTGGAGGAGTCTGCTGATTGCCAGCATTTGATCTCGGTAACAGGGTGTCTTCTCAGTACTTGAAATTTCTCTTTGGTGTTTCGGACACTAGAAATCTGACGTGCACCTGTCCTTAATGACATATCCGCAGTTCTAGTCATTTGTCTCTATCCCCCTCAATCCATGCATCAATCTGCCATCTGATTAGCCTTCCTAAAGCAGCACTCTGACCATGTAAATGCCTCTGCTAAAAAGCTCCAATAGCTCCCTTTCCTATGGAGATGTCTCTCTAAACATGTGGAATGCTTTTGGAGGAGGATGTTAATAGGTGTCACGAGAATCCCAGGGCAGCATAATCCAACAAGTTTGGGCAACACTGGCTTAAGCAAAATGAGGCAGATTTCTTTACGTCGGGACTTACCAATGTTAGCTAGTGTGCACGGCAAATTGGCCATAGGGCTATGCAGCCTTTCTCAAACCTGTTCGTCAATGGCTCCCTTCCCCTGCTTTTTTCAGAGCATCTCATAGAATTAGTGTCCTGTGGAACACTATGGAAACGGTAGATGTGCTGACTTAGAAATAAAATCCAAACTCCTTAGTCTAGCCTTCAAGGCTCACCATTGTCTGGGTTTCAATGGCTGTCTGACCTTGTTTTCCTTCTGGAACCCTTTGTTCCAGGAAACTTAAACCACTCACTGTGCGTACCCATGGATACTTCACTGCCTTTGATCCTTTCATGTCCTTCCCCTGGTCTCTAATGTCCTTCTTCCTCTTCTTTATATACTGAAATTCATCTATTCTTTCAGTCAGCTCAATGCCACCTTTTCTATAAAGTCTCATCTGAAACCACATGACTTTGAAAAAAATATATGGTAAAATACACTTACAAAAAATTTACCATCGTAATCATTTTTTAAGTATGTGGTTCAGGGGCATTAAGTACCTTCAGTGTTGTGCAGTCATTACCCCATTCATTCCCAGAACTCTTTTGCAAAGCTGAAACTCTGTTCCCATTGACACTAACTTCCCACTCTTCCGTCCTCCCCACCCCTGTCAACCCCCATTTTTCTTTCTGCCTCTGAATTTGACTAGGTGCCTCATATAAGTGGAATCATACCGTTTTATTTTTTGTGTGCGATTGGCTTAGTTCACTTCATATAGTTCACCCCACAAACAAATTCACGAAGGGCATAAAACTGGAAAGTCTCCAGTAGGCTCCTGACGTGGGTCCCCAAGGTCAAACTTGGCAGCTCCTCCATCCTTCCATGCTCATCCTGGAGCTCAGTGGCCCTGCTGAATGGAGATGTTGAAGAATGAATGGGGAATTGTTTCTCAGCATTCCTGATCCCAACTACTTTGGGAAGAAGACATCCACCCAGCGGACTGGTCTTTCTGTTTTCTTCTTCCACTCAAGGTTCAGCCATGTTGCAACACGTACCAGAATTTGTTTTCTTTTAAGGTTGAATAATATTCTACTGTCGATACATAGCACGTTTTGCTCATTCATTCATTGGCCAGTGGACACTTGGGTTGCTTCCACATTTTGGCGATTGTGAATAATGCTGCTATGAACATGGGTGTGCAATTATCTGAGTCTCTGCTTTCAGTTGTTTTAAGTGTATACCCGGAAGTGGAGTTGCCGAGTCATATGGTAATTTTGTGTTTAATTTTTTGAGGATCTGCCATATTGGCTTTCACAGCAGCTGCAACTTTTGACATTCCTGAACCCACACAACCTTTTACCAGCACACTCTGAATTAGTTATTAGTTATATTCCTTAGTATATTTTTAGCCATTTATACAAGTCTTCTCTTTCCTGTATTATAAGTCCCTAAAAGGTAAGAGGCATGTCACATTTTTCTTTGCTTCTTCCCAGATGTCGAGATTAGTGCCTTAATGTGGTGCTCACTGATGTTCTGCCCCTTAATGTTGGGCCTCATCACTTGTGGGAGGACTGAATTTCTCTCCACACTGACATCCTACTAGCAGTTTTCACTAATAGTCACACACACACCCCAAAACACACATCATAATCTTTTTACTCTTTAATGTGGTAAACAGAGCCTCTACCAAAGGATAGCAAGGAACATTCAGATGATTATTTGCACCAAGAATGTCCTCCCAATGCACCAATGTACCTAAGATGTTGGGTGGAGATGGTGCCTTTTCCAGTGGGAGCTACTCATGGCATCAGAACAAACCCACCCCACAGACAAATTCACAAAGAGTGTAAAACTGGAAGGTCTCCATCAGGCTCCTGACCAGGGCCTCCAAGGTCAGGTTTGGCAGCTCCTCCATCTTTCCACGCTCATTTGGAGCTCAGTGGCCCTGTTGAATGGAGATGATGAAGAATAAATGGAAAACTGTTCCTCAGTATCCCTGGTCTCAACTGCTTTGGGAAGAAGACATCCACCCAGCAGTCTGGTCTTTCTGTTTTCTTCTTCACATTCCTCTTCCTGTAGTTACTGTTCCTCTTTTCACAGGTTAACATATAACATGGAAAAAAAATCAGCTCCTTAGAATTTTGAGCAAATGGTAATCACTACCAGCTGTCTCTACTGTCCATCTTTCACCTTCTCCTGAGGTGGGCAAGGCTAATTTAGCCTGTCAGTGGAGGTTTTGTCTGCTGTTAACCTCTTCACCTCGTTGTTTTCTCCAAGTTTGTTTGCTTTAGCAGGGTTTAATTGGATTAAGGTTCTGGTCTCAGAGACTTTCAGATCTGGAACCTTTATTAGATGAGACGAGATCATAGAAAACAGAAGGTAGGGTGGGAGGGCCACTAATTCAACACCTGGCCCACAATGGAGAATTAAATCCAGAATTAGTGAGACTTGGGAGCAGGGCCTCCCCATTGGGATTTTCTTCATGTTCCCAGCTGCTCTTTGGAACCCGTTGTCTCAAGGACCTCCTAGGAGATGAACGTATAGGCATCACCGGCAGCTCTCTCTTTTTTTCATTTTTTAGGGAGGAGAGGGGAAATATTGGTAGCTTGCTAGGAGGAGAAACAGTACAGTAAGACAGAAACAGTGTGGTGTTGTAAAAAGCACCAAATGTTATATATACAATTGGTTAAGAAGCAAATAGGTAACAACTTATGGTCTTCACAGTCTGCTTTTGTGGTAATCTGAACTTGGACACAGAGCATGCTGGACCTTGGCTCCAGGGTTGGGACAAATGGTCAGTATTTCATACCACAGGACTCCAGAGGATGAGGTGAACTTAGGTGTCAAGATCTTCTGAGGAGGGCAAATGTGGAGGCAGATGCCAACCTGATGGTTGGAGTTTAGAAATAAGATATTCTACTAGGACCAGCATCACACAGCTTGTGTATTGCACAACTTCAGAGGCACTCTTCACAGTAGATTGGTGGTAGCTGTGGATACCTGCGGTCTTACCTGTTCAGCAGTACCTTTTTCTAGGTGGCTGTCCTCCCTGCCATCCACAGTTACCATAGGTGCTCCCTGCATGCACTTAACTCCAACTTGATCAATTGGGGTTTTTCATTCATTCGGTCAAGTTGATTGGCACAGGGGTGGCCACCTGACCTAAGCTGGGCTATAAAATGCAAAGCCTGGGACAACCCAATGGCCGTGTTTCTTGCTGTGTGAACCTGGGAAGCAGAGGCCAGTTAGCAGAAAAAAAGAAGATTTCAACATATGCAGAGAAGCGCCGAGATGAGAAACTCGGAAAGAGATGTTCGAGTCAGTGTTTCCACCTGTCCCTGGGACACTGGGTTCCATGAGATACTAAATCCCCCTGAGTGTTTCAGCTGGTTCAGCTTCGGTTTCTGTGACTTGAAATCATAAGAGTCCTGAGTCATATGCTACAGGTCAGGGTCAAGGAGGTGAAAGTATTTTGTTTTCAGTGCTTCATCAGATTTGGAATAGGAGCTTTCTAGAGGTTCAATGTAGCTCTCAGGAATCGTAGGAAGGGTTTCAGCAACCCAACCAAGGAGGGAGATTTGAGCATTTAAGCAAATAACCCAGGAGGCACAGGACAATCACTGGGCATGCCAGTGAGCAGGGCACCACCAATGCAGGACTTAGGAGAGCTCGGCTTTATTCAGTGGATAATGGGCTGCTGATTCCATCTCATTTGTCAAAACTGCACTGGAGTCTGGGCATGGTGGCTCTTACCTATAATCCCAGCACTTTGGGAGGCCAAATCAGGAGGATTGCTTGAGTCCAGGAGTTCCAGAGCAGTCTGGGGAACATAACAAGACTCTGTCTCTACTAAAAATAAAATAAAAATAGTCACACATGGTATCATGTCCCTGTAGTCCCAGCTACTTCAGAGGCTGAGGTGAGAGGATCACTTGAGCCCAGGAGGTCGAGGCTGCAGTGAGCCATGATTGTGCCGCTGCACTCCAGCCTGGGTGACAGAGAGAGACCTTGTCTCAAAACACAACAAAACAAACACAACCAAAAAAACTGCCTTGGAACTTGCAAAAGTAATGATTGTCATGACAATAGCATCATCAACAACAACAACAAAACCCAAGCAAACAACCCAGGTAAGACATGGGCAAAGGACTTGGACATTTTTTCAGAGAAGATATACAAATGGCAAAGAAGCTCATGAAAAGATTCTCAACATCACTAATCACTAGGGAAATGAAAATCAAAACCACAATGAGATACCACTTCACACCCTTTAAGGATGGCTACTATAAACACACACACACACACACACACCCTACACACACACAATAACAAAGATTGGCAAGGATATGGAGAAATGGGAATCCTCATACACTGTTGGTGGGTATGTGGAGTGATGTAGTATGGTGGGTCTTCAAAAAATTAAAAATAGAATTACCGGGCGTGGTGGCTCACACCTGTAATCCCAGCACTTTGGGAGGCCAAAGCTAGTGGATCAGTTGAGGTCAGAAGTTCGAGACCAGCCTGGCTGACATGGTGAAATCCCATTTCTACTAAAAATACAAAAATTAGCTGGGCGTTATGGTGGGCGCCTATAATCTCAGCCACTCAGGAGGTTTAGGCAGTAGAATCACTTGAACCTGGGAGGTGGAGGTTGCAGTGAGATGAGATTGCACCATTGCACTCCAGCCTGGGTGACAAAGTGAGACTGTCTCAAAAATGAAACAAAACACAATGAAACAGAATTACCATATGACCCAGCAATTTCCACCTGTAATCTAACCCCAAACTTGCCTTCTCCTATATTGTCATTGTACCTATGCTTAATTCTGCAAAACTTCCTCACATCTGGGATGGAGTGGATGCTAATCTTACCAGTGAGGGTATTCGCTCCATCCTAGATCCCACCTGCCTCTTGAGGTTTCCCCAGCCCTCTCACTGGAAAACACTCTCTTTCATTTGAACTCTCCTGGCGTTTTGACTGTCTGTCTTACATAGGACTGCTCATATTTGCTTTGTCATCATTGCTAATGTATTTATCTTCTCTACTGGACCGTGTGCTTGCTGAGGGCAGGAAGGGCGTGAGTCTTATTTATCCACAAATTCCACCTAGCTCACATTGGTGATTGACAGGCAGCACAATTTCAATGAAGAGTAGTTGAAAAACATGAATATAGAGAAGGATGAGAAGACTGGTTGTTAATGGAATGAGAGATGAGCACAGAATTAAATTTAGGAACACGTACCACACCCATGTCTATTTTCTCCTCATTTGGTTTGTGAATAGGAAGAGCTATCAGTCACTAGTGTGACCATGCTAGTCTTGTTATTTCTGCTGCACAGATGTACTGGGTTATGGTTTAAAGAATAACCCTCCATGAAGGCTTGTTATCCCTACTCCTTACACACACATGCATGGCCAGACAACCCTGGAGAGCCCAAAAGCCTGTCTAGAATCCCAGTGGGGAAGGTCAGGAAGATGTTCCTGGAAAATGGCCCCTTCCGTGACTGTGAAATTTTACCCTGGATGGGTGCGGGGGCTCATGTCTGTAATCGCAGCACTTCGAGGGGCCAAGGTAGGAGGATCATGTGAGCCCAGGGATTTGCGGCCAGCCTGGGCAAGACAGTAATATCCCCTCTCTACAAAAAAATTTTTTTTAATTAGCCAGGGGTGATGGTGCATGACTGTAGTCCCAGCTACTCAGGAGGCTAAGGCAGGAAGATCACTTGAGCCCAGGAGTATGAGGCTGCAGTGAACTGTGATTGTGCTACTGTACTCCAGCCTGAGCAACAGAGTGAGACCCTAACTCACAGCATAAATAAAATTGATCCCTGCTATGGTCTGAATGTTTGTGTCTCCCCACCATTCAAATGTTGAAATCCTAACCCCTTGAGGTGATGGTGTTAGGAGCCGGAGCCTTTTGAGGCGTGATGAAGTTGTGAAGGTGGAGCCCTCATGAATAGGACTAGTGCTCTTATAACAGCCTGACAGAACTCTTTTGCCCCTTCTGCCATGTGAGGTCAGTGAGAAGGCACCATCTATGAACAAGGGAGTGGACCCTATCAGACACCAGATCTCCTGGAGCCTTCATCTTGACTTCCCAGCTTCCAGAATTGTGAGAAATTTATTTCTGTTATTTTATTTTATTTTTGAGACAGGGTCTTACTCTGTTGCCCAGGTTAAAGTGCAGTGGCATAATCATGGCTCACTACAGCCTCGACCTCCTGGGTTTAAGCAAATCCTCCTGCCTCAGCCTCCCTAGTAACTGGGATCACGGCATGCACCACCACACCTGGCTAATTTTTTTATTTATTATTATTTTTTTTTGTAGAGACAGGGTCTCTCCATGTTGCCCAGGCTGGTCTCAGACTACCGGGATAAAATGATCCTCCCACATCAGCTTCCCAAAGTCCTGGGATTACAAGTACGAGGCACCATGACTAGCCCTCTGTTGTTTATAAGCCACTCAGTTTGTGGTCTTTTGTTACAGCACCCAGACTGGACTAAGACATATTCCAAAGAGGCCCTGGACATGCTGAGCCTGGAATCATGCATTTCATAGGCCATGCATAGAACAAATGACAGGCCTGGCCTCAGATTTGGGGTCTGAAGAAAGAGAAGGAGCTGCTCCTTGTGCCTAGGAGGTATGGGGCCCTGAGGGTAATGGCAGTGAGCATTTACTGAACACTTACTATGTGCCAAACAGTATTTTCCACCTGCACTGTGTGGTAGATACTAACCATGTGGCTATTGAGTACTTGAAATGTGCTCAGGGCTGGGCGTGGTGGCTCATGCCTATAATCCCATCACTTTGGGAGACTGAGGTGGGTGGATCACCTGAGGTCAGGAGTTCAAGACCAGCCTGGCCAATATGGCGAAACCTCATGGCTACTAAAAATACAAAAATTAGTTGGCCGTAGTGGTGTATGCCTGTAATTCCAGCTACTTGGGAGACTGAGGCAGGAGAATAGCTTGAACCCGGGAGATGAAGGTTGCAGTGAGCCAAGATCACGCCACTGCACTTTAACCTGGGTGACAGAGTAAGGCTCCATCTCAAAAAAATATAGAGATATAGTTATAGATATAGACATATGCTCAGTGCAACTGAAGAGGTGAATTTTTAATTTAAATTTAAAAACAGATACTCTATTCAGTTACTAGAAAATATTTAAGAATGGTTGAAACTAACATGGGTATGTGAATGTACTTTTTCAACTATTATATAAATCTTATGAAATCTGAATAAGAAGCAAGTATTTCTTTCTTTCTTTTTTTTTTTTTTTCTGTTTGTTTGTTTTTTTTTTCGAGTCTGTCGCCCAGGCTGGACTGCAGTAGCTCCGCTCACTGCAAGCTCCGCCTCCCGGGTTCCCGCCATTCTCCTGCCTAAGCCTCCCCAGTAGCTGAGACTACAGGCGCCGCCACCAAGCCCAGCTAATTTTTTTTTTTTTTTTTTGTATCTTTAGTAGAGACGGGGTTTCACCATGTTAGCCAGGATGGTCCCAATCTCCTGACCTCGTTCCGCCCATCTTGGCCTCCCAAAATGCTGGGATTACAGGCTTGAGCCACCGCGCCCGCCCAAGAAGCAAGTATTTCTGGTTAAAATTTAGCATCTGAATTGAGACGCACTGGAAGTATAAACCACACGGCAGATTTTGAAGTTTTAGTATGAATAAAAGAATGTTAAATTTCTCATTAATACGTATATATTTTTTGAGGCGGGGTCTTGCTCTGTCACCCAGGCTGGAGTGCAATGGTGTGATCATAGCTCACTGCAGTTTCAAACTCCTGGGCTCAAGTGATCCTTCCCCCTCAGCCTCCTGAGTTGCTGGGACCACAGGTGTGCACCATCATGCCATTTTTGGTTATATGTATTGGGTTAAATAAAATATATGATTAAAATTAATGTCACGTTTCTTTTTTACTTTTAAACGTGTGGCTACTAGAAAATTTTAAACACCACATATGGCTTGCTATATATTTCTATTGAACAGTGCTACGTGATGTGCTGAATATTTTAACGTGCATTTTCTCATTTCCTCCTGACAACCCTTTGGAGTAGATACCATCATTATATCACCTTATTACAGAGAATGCTCAGAGAGGTTTAGCAACCTACGCACAGTTACACAGCCTGGTGGTAGCGCCGTGGACCAAGCAGAGGTAATATGATACCAGAGCTGGCGGTCATAGCGGGCTTCGCTTTCTCTGGGGGCTGAGGCCTTAACATACAGGGCCTTTTCATGGAATCACACGGTCTCAAAGGCTCTCATAGGCAATCCTTTTGGTAATATTTTTGGAAGATGCTATACATACAGCAATTTTTATAGCTCTGATTTGGCACTTCTGAATGTACTGGAGGCTTCAGAAAGAAAAAAAGGAAGGCACCAAGTCTGTCTAGGCTTCTGAGAGGCCCTGGGATCACATTAAATAATTTTCCTAGCTGCCTCCACATGCTGTCTTGGATAGGTTTTGGTCAATAGTGCAAGGAGTGATTCGGGAATCAGATAGGACAGGTTTAGTGTCTCATGCCTGTAATCCCAGCACTTTGGAAGGCTGAGTGGGGCAGATCACCTGAGGTCAGGGGTTCGAGACCAGCCTGGCCAACACGGTGAAACCCCATCTCTACTAAAAATACAAAAATTAGCCAAGCATGGTGGTGCATGCCTATAATCCCAGCTACTCAGGAGGCTAAGGCAGGAGAATTGCTTGAATCTGGGAGGCAGAGGTTGCAGTGAACCAAGATCACACCACTGCACTCTAGCCTGGGTGACAGAGCGATACTCCATCAAAAAAAAAAAGAAAGAAAGAAAGAAAGAAAGAAAGAAAGAAAGAAAGAAAGAGTCAAGGCTACCAACCCTCAGGCTACGCTGTTGCTGTTGATTTACTGTCCACATGAAGGCGGCAAGATGCTGAGGTAGGAGTAGAAGGCTGGAAAGAAGGGAGAGACAGTTGGCATTTTCAAAGGCAAAGTTTTCTAAGAGGCTGGCAGGAGGCTGGGAAGGCTCTCACTCTCCCTGAAATTCCGAACACGTCTGCTTCTCACCCCATGAGAACTTGCTCCTGGGTGCCGGCGTTGCCATTGCGGGAAGCTTAGATGCCCTGGGAATGGGACATGGGACAGGGTGCTTGGAGAGCCGGAGCTGCAAGGACATGAGAGAGTTCTGGTTAAGCGGGGGAAGGAGCTGGCTGAGGATGGGTTTTGAGTGACCAAAACCCAGCCCACGGAAGTGCCCAGTCCCAAGTTCCAGCTTTGCGTGGAGCCACTTTGTGTCTACCTTGGGTTAGCAGGGTGAAGCAGGCTTACTGTGTCAGATAGTCTGGTATTTAATCAAATAATTAGTTAAATATAATTCATGGAAGCCAAGCACAGTAGCTCATGCCTGCAATCGCAGCACTTTGGGAGGTTGAGGCGGGTGGATCATTTGAGTTCAGGAGTTCGAGACCAGCCTGGCCAACATGGCAAAACCCTATCTCTACTGAAAAATACAAAAATTAGCCAGGCATGGTGGCATGCACCTGTTATCACAACTACTTGGGAGGCTGAGGCAGGAGAATTACTTGAACCTGGGAGGCAGAGCTTGCCGTGAGCCGAGATCCCACCACTGCATCATTCCAGCCTGGGTGACAGGGTGAGACTCTGTCTAAAAAAAAGAAAAAAAAAAAAAAATCAAGGAAATAGCAAAATCAGAATTCACGATTATTGAAAGGGCTGGCTTCAAATTTGCAAAAGATGCAGTAGCCTTGACCTACACTGATATCACAGGTACCAACATCACAGATGTCCCTGCCAAAAGCTTGGGGTGCTCCTACCAATTGGTGCTAATAGAGGAGGCAGAGGACAGAGTAAGCCATGAGGATTCATTAGGGTTTTGTACATGTGTTTTCCTGTTACGTTATGTTTGGAAGGCTGAGCACTGGTGTGTCTGGAAGGAAGGAACAATGATGTTATCCTCAAGCAGAAAGTGGAGGCGCTGATGTGATTCTGCCTTACTGCTTTTGGGTGCCTTTACAAGAAACTCCTACAATTAGACTGTAGGTAAGTGCCTCTCTCTTTTCCTTCCTTCCCCCCTCCCTCCCTCCCTCCCTCCCTTCCTTCCTTCCTTCCTTCCTTCCTTCCTTCCTTCCTTCCTTCCTTCTTTCCTTCCTTCCTTCCTCTTTCTTTTTTCTTTTCTTTTCTATTCTTTTCTTTCTTTCTTTCTTTTACTTTTTTCTTTTTCTTTCTTTCTTCCTTTCTCTCTTTCTTCTTTCTCTTTCTTTCTCTCACTTTCTTTCTTCTTCTTTTTCTTTTTTTTTTGAGAGAGGGTCTCACTCTTGTCTCCCAGGTCAGAGTGCAATGGCATGAACAGCTCACTGCAGCCTCATCCTCTGCAGCTCCAGCAATCCTCCCACACTAAGCCTCCTGAGTAGCTGGGACTGTAGCTGGGATTGTGCCCAGTCACTCCCGGTTAATTTTTTGATATTTTGTAGAGATAGAGTCTTGCCACGTTGCCCAGGCTGGCCTCAAACTCCTGGGCTCAAGTGATCTTCCCTTCTTGACCTCCCAAAATGCTGGGATTATATTCATGAACCACCGTGCCCAGCCAACACCTCTTCTAAAATGTCAAATATCTCTGGGGAAGTTAAAAGACTTGTTGAAGTGACTCACATGTTAGTATGAAATGGTTTAACCTCACTGTCTTTCTCCTAATACCTCTTGAACATTGAGAATAGAGATATATTCAAGGGGCTGGGGGAAGGAGAGGAGAAGGAAATAGAAGTTGATTATTATAGTTGTTGTTGTTGTTGTCATTAGTTTTGTTTAGAGGGCATACCGCAGTGGGAAAGGCCTTGGTTGAGATGTGAATTGGAGTGGTGACAAGAGAGATTTGAATATGAGGATCTTTGAAAGTTAAAGTGCTCTCAAAGGACAGTAGAAGGGTTCTAAAAAGGAGGGTTTTTCTTTTCCTCTTATTTTCCCAGAAATTCTCTCTGGGACTGGGCACAGTATGTGGGCTCTTTACTATGCTTGGACTATTTTGAAAATAAAACTCAGCTGGGTGCGGTGGCTCATGCCCATAATTCCAGCACTGTGGGAGGCCAGGGCGGGTGGGTCACCTGAGGTTGGGATTCGAGGCCATAGGCAGTCCTTTGGTCATATTTTGGGAATATTACCAATTCACCTGGCCAACATGGTGAAACCCTGTCTCTACTAAAAATACAAAAAAATAGCCAGGCGTGGTGATGCATGCCTGTAATCCCAGCTCTTCAGGAGGCTGAGGCAGAAGAATCTCTTGAACCCAGGAGACGGAGGTTGCAGTGAGCCGAGATCAAGCCACTGCATTCCAGCCTGGGCGACAGAGCCAGACTCCATCTCAAAAACAAACAAACAAACAAACAAAAAGGAAAGAAAAGAAAGAAAAGAAAAGAAAACTCCACACATCTGGACAAGCTAGGCAGGGGCTGAGGATAGAAGATGACGCAAAAACACTGTTAGCCCACTCCTTTCCTGGATGCCACTCTATCTAGCCTTTGCCCAAGAGGCCTTCATGCCTAATTGTAGCTTTTCGACAGGAAAAGCAGGACAGCTGCTGCTAATTTAATTACATCCAATTTGGGTGGTATTTATTGAGGCTTCTGCGTAAGGCACCTTCTTAACAATGTCCCAGCCCTCCACCACAGTCACCACCCACCTCCCCCCTACGACAAATCTGACTATAGGATTTCCAGGCAGAGAAGAAAACCTCCCACCTCGGGCTTCATCTGTAGGGGCTGCAGTCCAAGCCAGCGGCTTGGACTTTTTGTTTTCTCTGCACTGGGTTCTGATGCCGACACTGCGCAGGTTGTTACAGAACTGCTAGAGATAAATGTGAGGGCACATGAAGGCATGGGAGGCATTCTTTCCCAATGGGGGAAGGACAGGAAGCAGACAAAGAAGGGCCTCTGCTGTCCTTAGGATTCTCACTTGTATGTTTCTGTTTCCAGAGCATCAGTGATGGGAAGTGTTTGCCTCTCTCTATCATTGAACTCAAGGCACAAAAAACCAAGGCAAAATAACACTTTTTAAAGGCTCTGACCCCCAGTTGCATCAGCTCCATCGAGCAGGGTTGTGCAGTGCAAGGCTGGAATGGTTTCCAGGGTCTCTGTGGGGAGGAGGGGAGAGCTGCCCTCCTCATCTCTGAAAACAGTGCTTTTCCCAAATTGCTTTTTCAAGTTTCCCTCCTTGAAATGTGAAATGACATCCTCCAAGCACACTGTTTGAATCTATGGTGTTATGTATATGTGGTGGCTTTAACACAGTCTCAGAGGGACTCCTAGGGAGGTGGGGAGGAGAGCCCTGAGGCTGGGGCACCTTGCTTGCTTTTGATGCAAAACTGCTCTCCAAAAATGGCTCCAGAGAAAGCAAGCCTTGAGATAGTGAAGAGACTGGAGAAGCTTAGATTCTTTTTAAAATGGAAATTAGTTATTTTCACTGCAAAGAAGACATTTCCCTCAAAAGGGGGAAAACGTCTTAAAGACACCTCCCCCAGCTCAGCTAGCACTGGGACACAAGCAAAACGCCAGACTGGCCGGTAAATCATCTTGGGAGGAGAGAGTCTGAATAGAGGGGAAAGCAGAAAAGCAGAAGCCGGGCATAGTGTGAGCTGATTCCAGCAGAGACTGAAAGCAGCAAGGGGCCTGGGCTATGGGATACATAATTGGCTAACGAATAATAAAGCCAAAATTGGATATTAACAGCAATTAATTTCTGTAGAGGCACTGGGGAAAAGAGCTGCAGAAAACCCCATTGGGCCTTAAGCCGAAGCAATCTGAAATTAAACCAGTGTCTCAATTAAATGGGAATAAATATTGCCGCATCAATCTGTGTAGAGTGGGAGGGGGCTGACAGAAGCCCCCTGTGCAGCTCAGGGCACCATCCTGCACGTCGGAAGGTCTCAGTGGCACAGCCTCAGTCAGGCACCACCCGGCCCACGACCTTGAGGCCAGGACTCCGAAAGTTGTTTCGGTGCACGGCCTGTTGACCCAAAGGGACCTTGTATCACTCACTGCACGCTGATGGACCCAACAGATGAGGAAACGGAAGGAATTGAGTTCTTTTGAAAACAGAGACCCCGTCCTAATGGCAGCAGCGGTTGCATTTGCAAGGAGATTCATGAAGACAGAAAGAGCCTTCTGCGCCTTCCTTCCAACCGACTTCTAGCTGCTCCGTCCCCTCCGGCGTGGGATCTGGAACTAACGCTGACTAAGGCCGAAGGAGGAATGCGTCTTTTTCCTTGCAGGTTGAAGATTTTTGTTGTGGTTTTGGCTTCTGTGGAGATGGCTGCGGGGGAGGGGAAGGAGGGTGTTTGGGGATGGAGAGGACACGTCGCTGGGTCCTCAGGGAAAATGCCCGCTCCCTGGCAGGGTCACTGGGGCTATCCCGGAGAGGAGGCTGGAGGTATGGGCGGGGCGTCCTAATGGGGACTTCAGGAGGATGCACTGAGACGGACTCAGCAAATAAAATTCCAAACCCCCAAGCGCTTTCGCGGCGGGTCCTCTCCCAACCTCCCCGCTGTCTGTAGCCCTTCCCAGGCTGCACCTGCCAGCCCCTCTTTCTTGCAAGTTCTGAGGCTTTCCGGGGTGCAGAGTGGGGTCCTCAAGGCCGCAGGTACTGAAGTGGATCGGAGAGAGGCCCGGAGGAGGACGAGGGAAGCAGGACTGCGGGCGCCGGGCGCACAGGCTGACCGGCTGCACGGCCGTGAGGATGCGGCGTCTAGGCCCAGGCCTGCGGCTGGGGAGCGCTGCGGGTGGCCAGGGGAGGACGTGACCTCCCGCCCAGGCCTTCGGTCTGGCTCGGCCACCCTTGGAAGCTGAGGATGTACCCTCGCCTCGATTCGTCCCTCTTCCTGCCCCCGACTCCGTAATAATCTCTCACGTTGACCGTCGAGTGTCCACCTGGCGCTAGAGCGAAATCAATGTGCATGGAAAATGGAAAAATGACCTCTCCGGGGACAGGCCCTGGCGTTTGTCGCCCCGAGCTGGGGGCGCCCTGACCTCTTCGCCTCCCCCTCGACTTAGAACTTGGGCTTGGGGCTCATCCTAGAAAGAACGTGAGACTAACTCGCGTCTACCCACATCTCCGATGGGTCCAAAGCTTTGGGAACTGCAGGAGGACCCGAATCTCAGGAGTTCCAGGTCTGCATGATTCAGGACAGAAAGAGAAAGAAAAAAAAAAAAAAAAAAAAAATCAAGACTGGGAAATGGAAGCAAAAAAGAAAAGGGAAACCAGCGCCTGCTCATCTTCTCCTTGCTCCATGGAGAAGTCCCTGGTGCATTCCAAGAGAAAGAGACGAGAATGCCTCGTGCGTGCTGGGAAGCGAGTCACTGAGAAGCCCTGGGCGCGGTCCGGGCCGGCAGGGGCCGAAATGGGGCCCGCGTCTACAGTCGTGGAGCCGCAACTCGACGCAGAACCGCCCTGGGAACATCACATGAAGTTGCAATATGCACTTGCAGCCAAAGTATTGCCTCCTGGACCCCAGGTCTCAGTATTTTGTGTGTGCTTAAGCAACAAATAGGTTGGACTTGAATTTCAAAAGAACCCTCCCAGTGTAATTTTGAGAGAGAAAGCTCTTAGTGATTCTGAAAGTTTGTTTTCTGGGTTCCGGGCCCCTGACCCAGTCCCTCAGGTCTTGATAGCGTTTCTATTTTAAGACAAAAGGGAGAAGGATAGGAAATAAAAAGATGAACCTATTGAGAGTTGCTGACACTTTTATTTCTGACCTGGAACATTCCTTGCCCTCAATAAGGCCTGATTTTTTTTCTTTTCTTTTCTTTTTTTTTTTTTTTTTTTTTTTT
>NC_045440.1:2150195-2180471 GCF_002776525.5 Piliocolobus tephrosceles | reverse complement strand
TTTTTTTTTTTTTTTTTTTTTTTTTGAGGCCATTTACATTTGTTGCAGGAAGATCATTCCAGGCCTTCTACACAGCTCTATAAGGCAAAAAGCCACACACATTGCCTCCCATAAATTCTGTTTGAAGTCCTTTTTTCTTATATGTCTACATTTGTGATGCAATTAAGTATTGAATACATTTTCTTTTAAAAAAAGCTGAAATGAGATTGAGAAAGACTTGGCAAAACACCCAATGAAAGAATTGTAGATGGGATTTGGGGAAAAAAGTCTTTATTGGGTACCATCATTCTCATTATTGTTATTATTGACATCCTCGTCACTGTGAATCAGCCAGCCCAGCCTCCAACACACATACCACCAGCACAACTCCTCATGTTGACTCATGGGCCCTGAAACCACCCACAGAGTAGATGAGGAAAGGGAGGCTCCATCTGTCCTAGGGAGAATGCTTTGCAGCTGCCCCCAAAAGACTCCATTCTAAGGTTGGAATGGGAGGAGGGTATTATGTAAGTTCAAGAGGAGGAAAGAGAAAACGTTTTCCCTGTGGAAGCAGCATAGGTGGATGGACTTTTGGTGGCTAAATGCCTTCCTCTAAATGCTAGCATTGGATATGGTTATGTGGGAAAATGTATGTGTGCATATGGGCACACCCCTCCTCCAAATATCTCTCCGGCAAAAGCTTAAACGTTCACAAAAGCTGCCCCCCTCCCTTTGGTAACAGAAGTAACTTACAGGAGTTTACCTTTGCCTCTGTTAGAAGGTCAATCTCTTTTCCGCTTAAGCGGAGATCTGGGCTGTTTCTGGCAGGGGAAAGAAGAATATCACCAATTTTTCCTTTGATACATTTCTAAATCTGGAAGTATCTGGTAGAGTTACCCAAAAAATCGTATAAGCTTGCATCACGTTGAGGACTGTGATGGCGGCGGTGCATATGAGCCCATCAGAGCCTTCTTCACATATTCAGTCAGCAAACTGCCTCAACCTTGTCCTACTTTTTCTTGACCATATAATTCCCCTTTCATTTAAGCCATAGACTGTAGCTAGAGGGGCTCAAATAGGTAATAAGAGAGAAGATGTTAAAGAGTTAAATGCCCTCAAAGGGGAGAAATATCCAGGTTTCTTGTAAAATTACTGGTGGCATCAATAGGCCCCAAATACAGAAGGCTGACCTTCACTTGGACACCTTATTCGAGCACAGAAGGAGCCTGGCAATTATACACAGGACCAAGTGGTCCATTGGTCTCTTTGCCATTTTCGACCATTAAAGCCCTACATAAACATACATTTTGTAATGAGACCCACCCAGTGGACACAGGCAAATGCCCACACCCTTGCACACAGACCTAGTAGACCCAGAACACTCCCACACACATTAAAGCTTTCTGGAACAAGAGTTTACATAAGTAATGAAGTAAAAAATATGCCCCTCCCATCATAGATTATCCACAGCAGAAACCTAGCAGGCGTCAGCCATGGTACCTGCGGTTTAAGCTCTCAGCTTAAAGCATCTGAAAGGGGCATTACGTGGGAAGGCATCCGGAGATTTTACCGGAGGGCACATCCGTGAAGGGTACAGCAACCTCTGAAGGAATTACGGGGAAGCAATTACCAAAAAGAGGCTTGTCAATGTGGACATTTGTGGGGCAAGGGGGTTAGTAATCAGAGGCTTAAACCATGCCTAAAAGAAGCATCCAGCAGCCTTCACAGTGAGCAGAGGGGGCAGAGCAAGGGGCTTTACACCCCAACAAGGCCCAGCACTGACTGCTTTCTTCTTCCCAAACCTGTCCAGAAAGGGCGAAGGGGACACCAGAACTCAGAAAGCTACTAGTTTCAGGGGAGGTATCTTTTGAAGGCAATGGCAAATAGACAAGGCTTGTTACGGTTCAGGGGTGACAGAAGCTGTTTTCCCTTTCTGTCCTGCAGCCAAGCTTGCCTTCTGGGTCTCCAGAGGCAGCCCAGCACCTGCAGTCTGCAAGATGTGCACTGCAGCTTTCTCTCTGCAGGGGCAAGCAGGTTGTGCCACATTCTGCAGACCCAGAGAAGGTTCTGGAAGTATCTAGGTGGGGTGCTACACATTTAACCTCTGCTTGACTCTAAACACTGCCTTAGGAGGGCAAATGAAGAGCCTAAGAGGTAAAAATTACACAAGGACTGCACATAGTAGGTACTCAATAAATATTTGGGGGAACTGAGGCCAGGGAGGGGCCCTGATCCAAGGCATCACTGAATACTAATTGATTTAGCAGGCTAGACTGAGGCTTTGGAGAGGAAAGAAGTCCTCAGTAAGCTTCAGTGGAGACTCTTAGGCCTTGATTACTGTGTCAGGAATCAAATTAATCTCCTAAACATCCCTTATGGCCTTGGCCTTGCAAAGCCAGGCCTCTGCCATACTGGGGGAAGGGATGCAGCAGGCTTCCTGGGCAGAAGGATCCAGCTCTTGGCCTCCTTTCTCTGCTCCTCCCTCTACTGCAGGGACCTGCCCCTCCTCCATTTCCTCCACCTGGAAATTAATGAGCTTAGGTCTTGCCCCATCCGCTGCAGCTTGGTGGTTAATACAGAGCTGGAAATGGGATGAGATTGTGGCAGCGCAGTACGAGGGGGGTCTCTAGGACCAGCTGCTGCTCAGGGTCTAGTGATGGGAGGAAGGCCTGATTTGGGAAGCAGGTTCTTCAGGATGAAAAACTTAACCCTTTCCATTCCCTGACAGCCTCTTTCAAAACAGTCTTTCCTCAGACCCCCACTTGCACACATTCTGTTTTTCCTTCTGTTCACATTTTTAAAGGAACACATGTCTCCCTGGGGTCCATGTAGGTTATTGTGCCTCTCCCTTCCTCTGCAGCTCCTGGATCTCTGCCTGAAACTGCAATAACAGCTACAGGGAGGGCGTGAGGTGCTCCTTAGAGCCATGGCCAGGCTTTCAGCTCCCATGGAGCTTGTGAACCCGCTGGGAACTGGCTCCTTCTTGTCCACACAGCCTAGCGACTTCCTTAAGCTTGTCAGGTGTTCTCAGCTCTACAGCAAAGGGTGACAAACAGCTCCCCCTCTCCCTTCCAACCGCCTGCCCTCCTCCCCAAACCTCAAGCAGAACACAATATATCCGCAGTCCAGGCCCTGAGGCAGTCTGCCAGTCTCTGGATGCCAAATTATTATTTTTTTTAAGAGCAAATCAAAAAACTCAGCTCAGAACAAAAACACAGTCACGGAGGAAAGTGTCGACCCACATACAATGAGTCCTGAGCCCAGAGAAAATTCTGCACACACAAGCACTCCGCAATGCGCTCCCAAGCGACCCCCTCCCCACGCACACCGCATCTGTGCTGCACAGATCTGCTTCTGTCACAGAACCAGCTTCTGTTTCTCTCCCTGAGTCTGTTTGCATCTCTAAGCCCCTGTCTGTCACAGGCTGCACACCTCCCCACCCCACGAGCTCCGGTGCGGGACCGGCAGCCGGAGGGAGCTCGAGACCCCTCCCCTCGCGCCCGCAGCCGCTGCGCTGAGGTCTGCGGAGGGCGCCTGGTTCGGTCGGTCGCTCCTTCCTTGGCGGGCCCTTGCCGACCCACGGTGCTCAGCCAGCCCCATTCTTGGCATTCACCGCGTGCCTTAATTGTATGGACATTTAAATCAAGGTCCGCTGTGAACACGGAGAGAGAGGCCTTTCTCCTGAGGAAGGAAAGGAGGAAGGAAGGAAGGAAGGAAGGAAGGAAGGAAGGAAGGAAGGAAGGAAGGAAGGAAGGAAGGAAGGAAAGGTGAAAGAAAGGAAGGCGGGTGGGTAGAAGATGGAATAAGAAAACCAGGAAAAAGAAAGAAAAAGCGGCGCGTGTGCGTGCGCACTGACAGCGGGGAGAGGGATGGGGGTGGGGAGCGCCGGAGGAAGGCACCACAGCATCCTCCCCGCCGCAGCTCCCCCAATCACACAGACAATGAGATAACGGCGACGTCTTCCAAAGGCTCTTTGTTCTCCCCCATCCTTTCGCATCCAGGCTTTTTCCTGCAAAGCGGAGGGGGTGGAGGGATGGGGGTGTAGGTGGAAGTGGGAGACGGAGGGGTGCCTCCCCCGTGTTAATTACCCCGGCTCCCCTCGCCCCTTTCCCCGCGCCTCGCCTCCCCTGCAGCTCCAGACAATGAAAAAACAACATCGACCCCACCTCGCCCCAGCGCAGCAAACCCACCCACCCATGTCGCCCTCTGCTTTGCTCAGGAAACTGAAGGGGGCAAGGAGGGGGAAGAAGAGGGCGAGGGACAAGGAGAGCAGCAGGGGCTCGGCAGCGGCAGCCGGGGCAGGGCGCGCGGCCGCCGCCTCTTTACCTCCATCGCTGAGTGCAGGCGCAGCCGGGCCGGGCGTGCCGCAGGGGCTGCCTCGGTCCGGGGCCGGGACCTGGGGATTCAGCCTTCCGGAACTCGCCTGCTGCAGTCCTCTCGCTTAGGTCCCAAGTGGTGGAGGGGGGAAAAGGAAGGGAGAGAGAGAGAGAGAGAGAGAGAGAGAGAGAGAGAGAGAGAGGAAGAAGAAGAAGAAGAAAAAAAAAGAAAAAAAAACATAAGAGCGAGGCCCATCTGGCCCCTCATCAGCTTTGTCAAGTCTTGCATACGCTAAAATGCTAATGACCTAGATAGCTCATGCAAAATGCAGCAGGGAGGGCGGGAGCGAGGGAGGTGGGAGGGAGGAAGAGAGAGGAGTGCAGGGGGGAGCGAGGGAGGAGAGGCGGAGGGAGGGGAGAGGGAGAGAGCACCCCTACACTCTCCCACCCCACCTCCAACTGTCAACGGGCTTTACCAGGTAAAGGGTGGACGTAGATTTAAAAGGTCACTCGTGTATAATGCGGCTGGATCCCTGGGTCAAAAAAAGGGGGCGAGACAGAGGATGAGAGTCCCGAAAGCCAAAAGGACAATAAGACATTATTTTACCCCCCCACCCCCACCATGTCATCCTCCACCTCTTCACACTGTTTACACACAAATCCTGTCGCCGCCTCATGCATGTGCACGGACATGTCAATTTTTCATCAATTTCTCAGCGCTCCTATCGACAGACACCCGAATTCTCACTCCCAGCAAAACTCATCCTGTGTGTGGACCCGAGGCAGGAGAAGACCCCTTCTCCTCCTCAGTGCTCCTCGGGCTGGCCCATCCCTACTCAACTCCACCTCCACCCTCTACTCCCTTAGCCCTCCAGGCAGCAGCGGGCTCCTTCTCTTTTCTAAGCCTTGAGTCCCCTGTCCCCTTCCCAACCCCCGCATCTTGAGAAGGCAAGGCAGAGTAGCAGGAAAGCCAAGTCAAGTGCTCCCTGGTCTCCCACAATTCAGCTACCCCTCCCAGTAAAAAAGAGACCCCAACAACCCCGACCCCTCTCCTACGTCGACACTGTGAAAGCAAGCAACAAGGACAAATACAATTCAATCCCGAATACCCTCAGCGGTCCGCACGCCGGGCGGACGCCCTTCCGCAGCGGCCACGCGTGTTCCGGGTTCAGCGCTCCTGCGCTTCCCTTCTCGCCGAGCCCAAGGTGCTTTGTGCGGCCACACAAGGTCTTCGGCTTTTTGTTCTCCTTTTTAAGAGACTGGCCGCAGTCCCCAGCGATTCAGCCAGCCCAACCAAAGGCAGTGGATCTACTGAAATGAAAGGGATCGAGATAATATACAGGCAGATGAATGAGGGGGTGATGCCGGAGGTGCGGGAAGCATCCTGGGAGCGGCCGCCCGGGCCAAGCCCGAACTGCTTGCTGCCTTCGCTGGGGAAGGCGCAGGAGGCGAGCCGGCGCTGGTGGTCGCTCCGCCTGGCAGGAGGAAATGATAACCATGATAAGGAACGTGATGATGATGATGATGATGATGATGAGCATGGTTTAAAAAAAAAATCAGTCTTCCTCTTGGTGAACCAGAGCGTAAGTGCCGGAGGGACTGCACTGCTGGAGGCTGCGGACTAGGGAAGGAGAGCGGCGCAGGAGGCAAAGGTTGCGGAGGCAGCACCCTAGGATGAATAATAACACCGCGCCGCGCAAGTTGCGGAGCCGCCTGGAAATCCAGCCCTTCGCGTGAACTCGCGTCGAGCGCGGATTGCAGGGGATGAGGAAGAAGGGGGAGGGGTGGGGAGGGTGGAGGAGGGAGGGGGAGGGGTAGAGGGGAAGGCAGAGAGGGACAGAGAGAATTGGGAGCCTTTTAATTTATCCTTACCAAGCCCTAATCTCGTGCGCCGTCCTCTTTGGGTGAGGTCGAGCTCCTTTTTAAAAATTATTATTCCTTTAACGGGTTATTCAGGTAAAGGAAGCCACATCTGCTGACTGTTCCGAAAACAAGAGGATTAGGAGCCCGTCCACAGATCCAGGCCCGCAGACCCCCACCCCCTCTGCACCAGCACACGTCATTCTCACTGCCCCCGGGTACCTCCCTCTCCTTCGTGCTCGGGGAGAGCTGTGCCAGGGAAAATGCGGATTTGGGGAAAGTGAGAAGTGGGAGAGCTCGGAAGAGCGGGAAAGCCAAGGCCGGAGGTGGCGATTCGCACCCCCACACTCACACGCGCTTCCGTTTATCCGTTTCTATCCTGGGAGAAGGGGGCGCCTGCCCGAGCCCACGCGCGCCGCCGCATCTGCAGTGGTTGGCGCCCCACGCTCCCTGAACGCCCCCCAGGCGGCACCAGTCCGGGGCAGAGTCCGCTCGGCGGCCGCGGGCGTCAAATCGACACCTGACTCCACAGCCCCCTTCCCTCTCCTCTCCTCCTTCCTCCTCCCCGGGGATCGGGGCACCGCTGTGAGTCCCCTCCCGGTCTCCACGGCTTAGGCAGACGGAGTGGGGGACTCAGAGGACCCGCGCACCCTCTGCTCCTCGGCCCTGGCGGGAGGCGCCGGCCTGGGGTTTCCGCGGGCCGCAGCGCGGGCTAGGGCCGCCCGGGGCTGCGGCGGATGCGGTTGACATCACTGCGGAGAGCGCGCGGCTGCAGGGCCGCTGCGGAGACCTGAGCGCCGGTGCAGCCTCCCCCACCCCGCCCGGGCGGGCGTCTGGGCAGGACAGCGGCGGGGGCGGGGAGAGGAGCGGGGGGGAGGGGGCCGATCGCCCCATCCCGCGCCCCCCCGCAGTCAAGGTGAACGTGAAGGAGAGCGGGGCGCGTGCCCGCGCCTGGGAGACGCGCGCCCCGCCCTCCCGGAGCCCTCCCGCGCGCCTGGGCCAGATGGACTCCCGAGATTAGAGGCGCAGAAGTGCGCTCCACGACGGGCCCACCCGTCCCGCGGACATCAGACCTACTTCGGGGAGACGCCTTTTGTTGTGGTGGCCGTGGCGGTGTTTGTGTCTCTCCGGGAGTACAGGGTGAGCTTGGCCTTGAGGAATGACTCAGAATGAATCCGCCTGTAAGAGCCAAACCAAAGACGACCCCCCGCCCCAGTCCCTCAACCGTAACCCAACGCCTGCAACGAGAAACCTTCGGACTTTCCAAGGGGTCAGTGCCGCAGCCGCGAGGGGCAGGCCCGACCCGCGCGGTTCACGCACACGCAGGGCCCACCTGCTTCCCCTACTCAGGCTTTTCTTCTTTGATGACTTAAAAGAGAGACAGAGGGAGAGAGAGAGAGAAAGAGGTCTAAGTGTTTCTTGGGCACTGCTAGATTCAGGGCAACTAGAGATGGGGAGAACAAGCCCCACCAGCTAAAAGCAGTCCTCCTGAAACCACACAGCCTGCGAGGGTCGCAGCAGAGGTGCCCACCCAGCCGAGTGGCTGCACGAAGGGTGACCCGGGCGCGGCCCTTCTCGCTTCGAGGTCATTTCGGCTCTTGTCAGTTATTGGGTGTTTGTCCCAGCAGAAGTAGAATGGTGATCTCAAACCCTTTGAGCACTGGCCTTTGCTTCCAACAATGCACCACGATAAGCTTAGAAAAGAAGCAGTTTTTGTAAATTTCAAGAAGCGGAAAGCTTTGGTTTAAACAGAGAAGGAAAAAAGAGGAAGAGGAGGAGGAGAGGGAAGAGGAGGGGAAAAGAAAGAAGAAAAAGAAGAAATAAACCGTCGCTTGCAGTTGGTGTTTAATTTCTGAAGACCATACTGATTGGAAAAAGCCATCATTTGGGCTGTCTTTCAGGGAAAAACTTACCATTCTGATAACGTTCCCCTCAAACTAAAATACTTTTGTGGCGGAAAAACTACACTGGCGGTGGCTTGGTTCAAGACTCCCACCATTTTGATAAGGGTTTTTAGCTTCAGGACAATTTGTTTCCTATTCACTAAGAATTCCTTTCGCAGATAGTTTCGGAACTCCTTGTATATGGAGGGATGGGGCCGTGACCCGAGTTGGCCTGGACTGAAGGACAGTAGGACACGCTGCTGCTCCCTTTCCCGTAGTTTTTCTTAAAGGCCTGGTTTTGTTTAGATTGAGGACGGTTTCTGGCAGTCCCTCCTCGCCGTTGCTGCAATGCAGGGTATTTGCCGCTCATCTTGCGGCATGGGGGAGGGGAGGAGAGCATGGTTTTGTAACAGGCTCTGCAGGCCTGAGTGGGAACGCCTTAAATGATGAGGCCCGGGTTAAAAAAGAAAAGAAAAGGAGAGAGAGAGAGAGAAAAAAAGCAGCTGATGCTGAATTAATAGTTAGAGCATGCCCCTGGGGCTTGCTTCAACCAGGGGGTCAGCAGTCCTTTCCCCCTCCCCCAGTCACGGATTTCATATCTGTTTTTAACCAGTCTGATCGGATGCTGGGACATTTGTGATGGTGTCTCAAAACCTAAACCCTTGGGCTTAAGTGTCGTCTATGCTCCTGATCAAACTCACCCCAAATACTAACACGTTAAGAAATTATATTGTAAAACCTCCCCAAATCCGATTGACTGGACTGTTTGGGGCCCATATGGCCGGACAGCTGTGCTGCTCCACGTGAAAAGACACCATGGCCCCTCCGATGGTATAAAGCGAGGGTTCCCCAGAGAGCTCAGACATGACCTAAGTATTAGCTTAGCCTGGGGTGAAGACTGAGTTAAATCTCTCACTTCTTGGAGGTTAAAATAAAGACGACAACAAAAATCAAAAGAGATGCACTTTTGAATTCATTGTATATTGTGTGCCTCCTGCTGGTCCCACCAAAGGAAGGAAGGACAACCCGAGAAATAAACTCTCTGTAGCTTACCACAAGCATGACGTTAGACAAACTGAAGACACAGGAAAGAAATATATTATTTGCCAAGCGTACCATGTGTCAGTGACATTTGTGGTTCCCTGTTCACAGAAGCAGGGTTCTGACCTCAGCCGATGCCTGTGTTAACCATAAAGAACAGCCATCAGAGTGCAATTTCCATGGTGAGAAGATGAAACCGTGCTTTAAAAAGGAAAACCCATTATGAAATGCAGCCGGATTTAATTTTTAATATGATGGCGGATCCTCTAACGCATTCTTTGCTGGTGTTTGCATTCAGGAGGAGTGATTCATTCTGTGGCAGAAATCAAAATAACATTCTGCAGTACTTTTAAATGTGCTTCTCGTTTTTAAAGGTGTCCTGAAATAGAATATTCTATAACCTTTCAGTGGTGGTGGCTGGAGAAGCGGAATCCAAAACTCTGTTCCTAGTGAAATGCTCAGTCTAGATAAGACCCAGCTTGTTCTTACTTATCTGTCTGCGCATAGCCCCTTGCAGTCTCTTTAGGCCTTAACAAATGTTTTAAAAATAAGGGAGAGAGAGAAAGAGAGAGAGAAAAACCCTCACAAATCAATCTGGAAAGTGAAATGAGGGGAAAATAGTGGTTAGATGGTTAGATACATAAGCTTTTAGTCCAAGTCAGTCAATATTGTTTTGGAAAATTATTTCAGTAGTGAAACTCCCTAATTTGAAACCTTTATATACAGTAGCAGGTACTGACTTGTTTTTGTGTTCCTTGAATGTCAGTTCACATTTTTGGAAATAGCTACGGAGAGTTCTGCAGTTACTGTGTCCTTAAAAAAACAATTTTGGAGGTATTATTTGTGTGGCATAACTAATGATGGAATCCTGGAGATTATTTGGTGCCCCCCTTACTACTATAAAAGAGTAGAGCAGGGCCCAGAAAGATGGAAAAAGAGCTTGCAGAGACCATGTGGGTGGTTTGTAGCAATTTCAGTGGTGAAGTTAAGAACAAAACCTGGGTCTGTTCATTGCCAGTATGTATTTTTTCCTCATGTATTTGAACATTGAAAGCTTCCTAAAGATTTTGGCAAATAAAAGAAATAGCTGACCCTAGTGATTTCATTTAGTATTTAGCTTGGGTTGAATTTTGAAATCTGAATTTTTTTTCTATTTAAATATCTCTAGTTTTAGCAATATTTTAGGAGCTATTTAGGAAAACACACCCAGCCAACCTCGTGTGACCCTGGAGGGATAGGGCAAGAGCCACATACAGTGTCAGAGCCTTTGACCCAGTGAATTAAGTGCCACAACGTGTCTGGAAAACAATCATGTGAAAGCTAGGACTGGGGTTCTGAGGAAGGACTACCCCAGCCCCAGACAGAGGTATGGGAAACAGTGTTCTTTCACAGTCATTTTGGGGGCAAGAGTCTGTGACACAAATTCAGTCTATCAGCTGACAGTCACCACCTCAATTTGTTTTGTTTTTGGATTACTTAATAAATTATTTGTATTGCACAAAAAAGAATTAAAAGAAAAAAACCCAAAAGAAAAATAAGCTGTGGTCTCGGACACGTGTGTGATCTTGGGCAAATAAGTTACTTTCCTTGTTTTTTATCCTCTTCTTCAACATGAGTAGATGATGTCTAAAGTCCATTTCAACACGAGCAGTGTATGTTTCTATGTTTTTTTGACAGAATCCACATGTTTCTGATCCTCCCTTTTAAAATCTATCTATTTTAAGATATTGTCTCCCTTTTAAAATCTATCTGGCAGACACTGTGTTGAGGGCCTGCACAGTTGAACATGGAAAGCTTTGAGAAAAGTTGTGTGTGTGTGTGTGTGTGTGTGTGTGTGCATGCATTTAAGTGGCATTCATCTGAAAGTATAGCATCTTTATTTTTGATTACCCTCTGGGTTAGGAAAAGGTCTACCAGGTGAAAGCATTTTTCTATTCCCCTCAGCTCGCCCAGCACAGTATAACTGAATGCTTTCTGCGTTTTCACCTAAGCAGATTCGACCTGAGTCCTGTAGCAGATTTAAAAGCCCTCCCCTTTAGCGCCCATCCTGACCTAGATTGCAGGATGAAGGCTAATGATTCATTTGCAATGCTTATGATGGGCATCTACTGCGGGGTTCCCTCTCCGCTCCTTGTTCCAAAGGAAACCCTGTTACCCTTATCATCTGATATTACCACAAGTAAATATTTTTGTTCCATTGCTACATAGGGCATGCAGCTATTTCCTAATGAATTATCTGCCCCAGGGAGGCGAACTATAACTCACCAGTGCTTCAGGCAATTTTTAGCATGTGTCAGATTGTGTTTGCGTTAGAGAACTTGGACTGTGTTTTGGTGCAGGCAAACTGTTTTTCTTTTTCTCTTTGTGCAGAGATATACAATTCAACATACCTTTACAAGGAGAAAAGCCTTGCTGGTGTTTGAGTCTGATGGGAGCATGAAAACAATGTTCTATGTGCATAAAGCATGAGACCATGGAGAGGATGGAGTGCTCGTGTTCCGATGCCAGATATTGTTACAATGCAAACTGGACAAGGCTTTCTTTGAATTTCATTTAGAAGCAGCTACCATGTACTATACATTATAAAATCAGAGCATTACACTTGACAAAATGGCCTTGACGAATAATGAAGTGCCGATTGGTGTGTTCATTAAATATACAGATTTGAAGCAGAATTAGTAGCAATGACTGAAATGGAAATCTTGTCAATCATAAATGAGGCAGCTGACAAGTTAGAAGGGGGAAAAACCCTCAAATGTGGTTCAGATCTTGTAGGTTTGTGTCTGAGGATGATTTAAATAAATTTGGACATTAGGTGGTGACAAGACAAAAATGAAAAATAGCATCTAATTGGGCAAAAAGACTGTGGTAGGCCTGGAGGATTGTGAAAGAAAAAAAAAGGAGATGGAAAAAGGAAAACGGAAGAACGAGGGGGTCGTTTGCAGGATAGCTTGTTTGTAATGAATGAATGAAGAGATGAAATCTAGAATATTTATTTCCCAGTAGCCGACACTCAGGAGACATTTAACTATTGTTCATAAAATAAAATCAGTGTCCCTCCTGTGTTCAGCAGCATCAAACAGATTATCTGCATATATAACTCTGCTGGGAGGCGAGAGTGTCGTCAGCTGGAAGTACAGTGTGGGGAACACTGGCTTACTTTCAATCTTTAATTTCAAAATGCAGTAACTAGGCATTTAAAAACATTGTACATAAGACAAAGGGCCACTGTATGGCAGCTCCATGCCAGCCGCAGGGCTAGTTAGATGTTTTTCTTATATTATCTACAATCTCACAGTCACACTAACCCCATGTTACAAAGAGGTGACTTTCTCAAGTGCAGAAGCTGGCATTGGGATCCAGATACAACTGGCCCCAAAGACTCTCCTTTTTCTATTACAACTGCATGCTGAAGTCTTCCCAGAAGGAATAAGAATAACATTATATAATGTAAAGCTGATATTAAAAATGCTAAGCGTTTGTCCTGCCTCATGTACCAAGTTGAAACAAGCAGGGTGAGGCTGACAGAGCAGATGAAAAACATCACTTAAGATCGTTTTTTTCCTTGCTAAACTCTGTTGTACACTATGCAAATATGATTGCAAAAGTGGAACATTATCAACACTTTAATGCTAGTTATCTTTCAAAGATGATACTCAGAGTAATCAACATAAACTTAGTATACTGTATCTAAATAATAAAAATGTTGGCTTGCATCATTCTGACATCCTCAGTACGACCTAGAAAGCCGATCAGTATGATATATAGTGATAATAGCATTCCGCGTTTAAACAGCATCCTAACAGTCACAGCGTTTGGCCACCTGGGGTGGGGCGGAGAAGGGAGGTTGGGAAATTGAGGACTTAGCAGCCCATTTGGGGGCACATTGCCCAGATAAATTCTTGGGGTGGCAGGCTGTAAATCAGGATGAATGTATTTCTGGATGATAATCCCGTTTCCAATCTCCCCTAAAGCCGGGCTGGTAAGGCAAGACCCCTACTCGGGCAAAGATGTTCCCTGGTTTTTGGTGCCTGGGCAGATACCCTGAGTTGATAGTAAACAACAGAAAACAAGGGATAGAAAAAGCAGGAAGAATTTTTTTTTAAAATGATGGGAACTTCATTTTTGTGGGATTTGTTTCTCTGTTTATTATATATGTATATTTCTTTGAAATGATGGAGCTGCCGGGGAACAGGAAAAGATGGCGTTCATTACAAATTCCTTACTAGTCATTTGTCTACAACTACAAGATTAGCAAGAGAGTTCCCTGTCCAATAAAGGAGCCAGCATGCTGGCAAAACGCTATGCGGTGTGGGACTGCTGTGCTGGGAGGCCGGAGGCCTGGATTCTCGTTCTAGGTTTGCCACAGAGAGAAACCTTCGGCTAAATTATTCCCTCCCAGGTAAATGAAGGGTGGAGGGGCTCTCTCTGCCTACCCTGTGCTCCACCTTCCTCTTTGTTCTGTTTCTTGCTTCCCTTTCATGAGGCTCCCTCCGGACTCCTCAGCCAATCTGCTTGTAGGGCAAGATCTCAACTCAGCAACTAGCACCTCACTATGTTTATTCTCTTAAGGGAATTTTTAAAAGGCCGGACCGGCAATTAATATTTTGAGAACCCCTAAGCAGGTGAGCCATGGATGTTTGGGGGAGACAGAGGATGCCTTCTGGGCACTGTTGAAATGGCGCTGGTTTTGTGTGGCTCCTTGGCCCCTTCTGCTGTAGACGGGACACCCTGTGAGAGAAGAAGCATGGGTCTCAGAGCCAAAACAGATTAGAGTCCACATTCCAGCTCCAGGCCCTACCTCCTCGGTGACTTTGGGCCAGTTTTCCATGTGCACTATGGGGACAATGATAGTCTCGACACCATAGGGCTGTTGTTTACTGAGATAACACCCAGTGAATGCCAATTTTGTGCGTCTTCACTTTTCTGCCTCTTCTCAAAAAGGTGGACCAAAGTGAGCTACTCGGGAGGCTGAGGCAGGGAGAATTGCTTGAACCCGGGAGGTGGAGGTTGCAGTGAGCCGAAATCACGCCACTGCGCTCCCGCCTGGGCAACAGAGCAAGACTCCATCTCAAAAAAATAAAATAAAAAGACGGACCAAGGTGAGCTTGAGGACTGCAGCTCCTGTCAGTGGTTCCCAGACCCAGAAGAAGAGCGGGCAGTGGCCAGCAGTGAACTGCCATGCTCCATGCCATTCTCCAGCCTGTGCGGTCCATGGCTGGCCCCAGCCTGAGCCAAAGGGATGCTCGGGGAAAGATTATTTCATATCAGTCCCATCGTCAACCCACCATGTGACTGAACAAGCCTTGTCAGTATAGCACAGAAGGAAATGGGGAGGCACTGCTACCGCTCCTTCCAGAATTCCAGGAGGAGCTTTTAAAATCCTGAGGCAGGGTGTCAGAAACTCCTGCAGAAATGGAGCTTGAACAGGAGCGGGGGACATGGCCTTTCTCAGCTGATTGGCGGTCTTGACCCCATTGTGTGTGGGGTGGTGGGAGACCAGAGAGAATCTTAGAGCTGGCAGACAAGGAAATTGAGGCCCAGAGAAGTGAAGTATCTTCCTAGCCCAAGGCCGCAGAGTTATTTATCAGGTAGCTAGAAATCAAAGACAAAAGCACTGCACAACCTCGCAGGAAGCCAGAGGAAGGGACCGATGAGAAGAGGTAGAGTTTTGTGTTGAGGGAACTTGGACAGTCTGTTGCCTTCCTTTTTCACCGAGCCTTAGCCTGGCCCTGCTAGAACCCCAAATGTTTAGAGCTTCCCTTATAGAGAGATAATAGTTACACCTGTGTTCGAGTCATTGTCAGATACAATAACACAGTGCATAAAGAAATATTTAACACAGTGCCATGTCATAGTACGTGCTCAACAAATATTAGCTGAAGATATATTTTACCTAAAAAAAAAAAAAAGAAAAGAAAAGAAAAGAAAAAGGCAACCATTGGCAAAGAAAGGCTGTTAGTATAATTGGCTTTACTCTGGATAAAAGCCAGAGAAGTTCCCCAATGTTTTGTGGGTGATAGTTTAGCAAAAGATGCTGATTTTCATCATGTTTTACAAAGGTTTAAGAAACTCTCTTTCTTTTGGGGGACCTGATCCTTAAAGTTAATGTCTGTTTTCAAGGAAGTATACCCCACAGTAGCCACTTTATCAACATTTCACTGCCGGTACAATGTATTAGCAAGAACCATTACAAGAAGAAAAAGAGAAGAATTTAGATATAAATGTGAAATTCCTTGGCGATGTCTAGGAGAGACAAGATGAAATTCAGAACTTGTTTGATGTGATGAAACAACACAGACTGAATGAGAGAAAGGTCCAGTTTTTAACATCCTAAGGGAGAGAATGTAAAAAAAAATCCTTATAATTCTGAAAAATAGGGTCCAAAATCCCTCATTTCTGGCAATAAGAATCCTGACAACCTCCTGGAAATTAGTAGCTAAAAATTTTAGACAAGATATTAGAGTATCCTTTTAATTGCCTCATAGAGCTTAAAGGAAATAATATAGCTAGATCAGAAAGAAAATCTAGCTATATGCTGTTTACAAGAGATTCACCAAAAACATGAAACAAAAATGATGGAAAAGTAATGATAAATAAACACCAATCAAAAGAAAGCTGATATAGTTTTCTAATGTTAGATAAAATAGACTGGAAGACAATAAACATTGTTGGTGACAAAGATAGGCTGTATATAATAAACAATGGAAAAAGAACAACTACTTAGGAGAACAACTGTAAACTGGTATGCCCCTAGAAACATAGTTTCAAAATAGAAAAGCCAAAAAAAAAAAAAAAAAAAAGAAGCAACTTTGGGGAGAAAATGACAAATGGCAAATTGGAAATATAGTAAGACCTTTTAATGCACCTTCCTTGGTAATTGATTAAAAATTTTGGAAAGGATATAAAAGATTGGAACAACACCACTATCAAACGTACTCTAACAGACACATTTGGAAATTTTCTTCTCAATACTTAGAAAAATCACATTTTTTTGAGCATACGTGGGACACTTATAAAACTTGATTGTGTTGTAGCCCACAAAAGAAGTCTCAACAAATACTATGATGTCATATCATACAAACCAACTTATTTGACTACAATATAATTTAATTAGAAATAATCAACTCCCCCCCAAATCACATGCTTCTCTCCATAAATTTGGGGGTGGAGGTAAAGGCATTTCTAAATAACTCATTATTCCAAAAATAAATCATATTTTAAATTCTTGATTAATTAATTTAATGACTACTTTTTAAAATTTTGTGTCATGGAGTTACAGTAACACTCAGAGGAGAACTGACAGTCTTAAAATACTTATATTAGTAAAGAAGAAAGACCAAAGATTGAAGATTTAAGTGTTCAACAAAAGAAGTTGAAAAAAAAAAAAAAACAGGATAAGCCTAAAAAAAAAAAAAAAAAAAAAAAACAAGAAGAAGAAAGAGAAAGGTAGGAAGAAAAAAAGGGGAAAAGATGGTGAGATTTCGATCCTAATACCACTTGAAAAAGACCATAGCTGGTTTATTGATGAGGAGAAACATCCTCCACTGCAAGTATCTTCCCCTCTCAGCTGATTATCGTCTTTCCTCTGAGGGCCTTTCTCCCTGACTCTGTGTTCTCTTTGCAGGGGGCTAGCTTGGTGTGTTCTTCCTCTCTGCAGCCTTCACATCTAGCCTACGTGCTCTGCAATTTTACTGAATGACTTTTCTCCTTCCGTGCTATTTGTGTATTTTGCCCTTTATGCTAGATTATAAAGTCTTTGAGATAGAAAAGGTATCTTTCTCATCTCTGCTCCCCCACAACACATAAACCAGGACCTCATGCAAAATAGCGACCTGGCATCTAGATGTGTTTGAAGTGGAATTGAATTTGTAGACAGAGCTTTGGCTTACAGGCAGAGGAGGACATGGGAGGAGAGTGGAAGTGATTTCGGACTCTCCCAGATTTGGGGATCTGGTGATCATTCGGAAGAAGTTACCTTCAGCAGCAAGGGGGGCTTTCCTGATGTGTGGGCCATGATTTTGTGGCTCAGAAACTAAAGAAAAAAGGAAGAATGAATGAAGGAAAAATTTCCTAAACCCTTCTTTGGAGAGGAAACATATCCCTTCAGCTGTTGGTTTTGTAGAGGCACCTACTCTATTTCTGAGTTCTGAGTCCTGTCTGGTAGCACTGGCTGAGGAGTGGTTAGGGGTAGGGTAGGTGATTTTGGAGTAGGGTGCTAATCTAGGCTGAAGTTGCCCCACTACATTTTTCTTTTTTTGTGGTAAAATATACATGACATTTGCCATCATAACCTTTTTAAGTTGTATAATTCAGTGGCCTTAAATATACTCACATGCGGTGCAACCACCACCACGATCCATTCCATTTCCAGAACTTTTTTATCATCCCAAACTGAAACTCTATCCCCACTGCTTTTTTTTTTTTTTTTTTTTTCTTTTTTTTTTTTTTCTGTGCAACTTTGGTCAAGTTGCCAGTTTCTTCATCTGTAAATCAAGGCTAATCGTATTATGTACTGAATAGGATTATTGTCAGGATTAAATGACGTAATGCATGAAAACTTCTTAACATAGTGCCTGGCACTGTGTTTTATTGACTACACACTGAATAAATGTTACTATAGGAAATGGCAAGAGGAAAGAGAATTTAAATTGTTTAGAGCCAGCAGAGGGACACAGTAAATTTTCTCCCAACTCTGAATGATTTGAACTGATGATTAGTTCCTGGAACGCATGCTGGGCAGTTTTGATGGGGCTTGACTGGAACTATAACTGTTGGCAAATAACCTCTCCAAAGCTGAAAGGTATAGGGCTGGAGGACGTTATTTCTAAAACCCTTCCACCACCAGTGCCACATCTAGCATGTCATGGAAACTCAAGATAATGCTTGAGTGAGTGAAGGAGTCAATGTCTACATACACATTTCAGTGCTTGAAGGGAGGATGGAGATCATTTTCTCTTAGTCATCATTTTATCAGTGAGAAGGCTGAGACCCAAATAAGTAGACTGACTTATTCAAGATCATACCATTAGGGGTAGAGCTGGTTTAAAAAGCCACGATTCCTGAACACATTGTGCAATCTTAACTTGAAACAGAACCCAAAGAAATGGGGAAAAAACTGGAGAAAACCTCAAAAGCTCCAGTTTTCAATGTCATTTTCCCTTCTCTGACTGCCCATCTGATCCAAAGTGTTGCAGATAATTGCTTTTTGTTAAGGAAAGAACATCCCCTTCCAGTTTAGGAGCAATGGTGATTCTAGTAAGGAAGATCATAGAAAATAACTGTTTTAAAACCATAATCCTTAGGGAAACTAGAAATTTTTAAGAGACCTCAAATAGCTTGTACTGTTTAACCTTACCTAGGCTCATTCTGCTTCCTGGTCAGGTATGCATAGTAATACCTTGCAAAGCCGTGGTGAGCATTAAATAACATAAAGAACGTGACAGTGGCTTGCACACAACCTGGCATATGGATGGCGTTCAGCAAATACTTCTTGCAAGAAAAGGAGGATATCATTGATGAAACACACTCTCCAGCCCTATCAACAGCCCACTTGACTCTGCTGGGAAGACTTGCTGGTGCCGTATACACTTTGTTTGCAACATGACCTGGAGAGTAACCTCGGGGGAGGAGGTAGCCATTAGGATGGAGCAATTTATAGCAAACACGTGCTGCTGTTTTGCTGCGGCGCCCCAGGTTGCAGTTAGTAAGAAATGGCTTCCCATGTTTACTGGAAACATCGAGACGTGTCTCAGTGACACTAATGCTGCAACTGCAGGTTTCAGTCTCATACCCAGGGACACAGGTCACTTGGCACAGAGGCAGTCACTGCTCACCCATGTAGAGTAACAGGAAGAATCCTGTACCAGGAATCAGAGCACTGGGTTCCAGAGCTGACCACTTACAAGCTTTGTAATCTCACGGCTTGACCTCTCTGAACCTCAGAATCCTCTTCTGAGAAACAAGAGGCTTGAATACATGATTTCTGACCCCTTCCCACTTGAAAACACTATGATCTATTTAGTTATTACACTCACAGCTTTGCAAGTATTGCTGCTCAGTGAAAATGAAAACGTAAGTGCCATACATGTGTACCATCACACACACGCGCGCACACACACACACACACACACACCCTTCTAGACCCAGATTCTCCACTCAGGGAAATAGCACGAAAGAAAACCTGATGCCCCAGTGAATAGCCATTTTACTCACCACCTTTAGAATGACATAGCCCAGATGCTTCTGGGCTAGAACCTCATCCTCCTTGTGACTCGATGCTTCTGCTGCCAAATGAGGTAGGAATGGTGCAATCTGATTTCCACCCCCTAGAGCAACTGCTGCTGCGGCGCTGCGGCCGCCCCTGCCTTTTCTACCATGGATGCTGCATCAGCACAGAAATGCTGAGCACAGCACATTTCTGAGCTTTGGGAGGCAGACCGGATTGCTGCAGAGGGAAATGGGTTTCCATTCTTCTCATGACTAGTTCCACCCAGCGGGTACTAGTGGTGGGGGAAAATTTACTTTTAAACATTGCAAGCCCCAAAGGAATGAATGTGAGAAACCTTGGCTCTTGCCCAGATCAGAGCCCTTTTTGCAGTCAGATTGAATCGCTTGGGATTGTGATCTCTCTTCCTGCTCCAGACCTGCAGAGTAAGGCGACATTTCTAAATGTTTGTTGATGGTAATGATGACAGGGTCTTTAAAGCATCCTAGGGCAAATGCCAGCTTTTTTCTTAAAGGGTGACATTTCTGCAAGCTTCTAGGGTTCAGGGCAACATCATTCAGGGATGATGGAATGAGCTATTCTTTGTGGTGCTGGCTTTCCTGGCGTAATCTATTTGGAGTAGAACAGGACAGAGCCTAGGACTCATTAGCTTTGGGAGAGGAGTTTGCGTTTTAATTTCCACAGATGTCTCTCTGAATTGCTCACTCAGCTTTTGGGGTACCAGTTCTATTGGCTAGTCTTTGCCTCCACATAAATCCTATAGCCGATGGTCTCTGGGCATTTTTGCCACCCTGAGGTTCAGTTTTCTCATCTGCAAAATAATATGACTCACGGTGTGATTATAACCTGGACATCCTGCATGTGTACCCCAGAACTTAAAATAAAAATAAAAATTAGAAAAGGAATTGTTTAGATGACTTATGAAAATGCTCTCTAAATCTTTTTATGATCCCCATTAGTAAAAATTTTACTTTGCACCCCAATGTACGTATATTTATATATTTGTAAATTATATAATGCACTTATACCGTTAGCCAAATATCTCAAGTCTTAATGTACACTTAGGGTAAGGTTCATTATTATAATAGTAGATGTTAAATCACATTTTTAACCATGTGATAATTTTAAAAATTTTTGACCAACTTCATATTGGATCTGAATAAGTCATCATTGTAATCTTGCACTGTGGTTGCAAAGAACTCTAACCAGGAGTAGACCTGTCAGCTCTACCTTGTCTGGTTGCTTGTGTTGTTAGTATTCACTTTCATTAGGGGTTTCTTTGTAGGAATCTTTCTAAGCCAAGCATCCACTTTGTCGGGGATGAGTTTAACTAAAACCAGGTTGTATAATCTGGAACTTCATTTACCCCTCTCACATTGTGGAACTCCTGTTCTTCCCTCAGGATAATGTGTTTCCTGGAAGTGATGCTTGGGCTACTGACACACAGACAAAAAAAGTCATCAGTGTCAACCCACGTATCGAATATTAATAAAGCTCCCTTTCTGATAGTTTGGATTATAGGGAGGCTCTGGTATTCTCCTTCCTGCACTTCCATGGATGGTTCTGCATATTTCCTGGGGTAGCTGCTTGCACCTTTTTTTTTTTTCTTTGAAACCACTGAGTTAATGGACATAAACATGCTTTGTAAGTTGCCAAAATGGGCTAAATCAAAGAGAGGATGCTGATATCTAGAAGAATTTCTTCATGTGTAGAGTTGTACTCACCTAAAACTCTAAGGACACTTTCAGGAGGGATAGATCTCATTGGTGCTCACAATAAGAATTGGCCCAATAGGACAGGCACGGTGGCTCATGTCTGTAATCCCAGCACTTTGGGAGGCCAAGGAGGGCGGATCACCTGAGGTCAAGAGTTCAAGACCAGCCCTGCCAATATGGTGAAACTCCATCTCTAATAAAAATACAAAATTAACTGGGTGTGGCGGCACGCACCTCTAATCCCAGCTACTCTGGAGGCTGAGGCGGGAGAATCGCTTGAACCCAGGAGACAGAGGAAGGAGAGTCTCTTGAATCCAGGAGGCGAGCTTGCAGTGAGCTGAGACTGTGCCACTGCACTCTAGCCTGGGCAAAAAGAGTGAAACTCCATCTCAAAAACAAAACAAAACAATACAAAACAAAACAAAAACAACCACAAAAGAATTAGCCCAATTCTTCCTAGTTTGTGATTGGAGTCCTGGGCAGGGTAGGCTGGTCACATGGTCATATATAGACATTTCTGACTCCAGCGGTGCCCCCTGCACGACTGCTAGAAATATCTCAAATGCAGATCCCCATTCTTCATTGTCCACATTGGAGACCCAGGAGAAGGATGCCTTCTGGGATTTAGTATGACCATATGATTATAAACAGGAAGAATGAAAAATGCTTCCACACTGTATTCTCAGACGGCTTTGTTGAGTTGCAGAGAACCAGAACTATCAAAACGGTTCTAGGATTTTAGACAGACGTCTCAAAAGTCCCGCCCTGGATCTTGAAAACATCAGTTCTTTCTTCAACAGCACTTAGGTTACAGGGTTCTGATATGAAATAAGTGGGATCAGGTCATATTGGGTATTGAGGCAGAAGAGATACTGCTTATGATCTGACAGACTTAGGGAGAGAGAGACACAGAATATTCATAAATTATGACTTAGGCCAGGCTTCACAGGGCAAGTCTCTGTATCTCACCCTGGGATGACATTCATAGAGGGGGTCAGGGGCAGGGGCACAGACTTGAAGTCATTGCGACCTGCAGATTTTCCTGGAGAAATCTAGAACCCCAGTTTTCTCTGGAATAGAGTGATAGTCTCTAAGGTACTCTTCGATAGTTTTCTGGGTCACTCCAAGGGCAATCGAGAAAGACCCCCACCCAGGCAACAGTCTGGCTTGACCACTGGAGGTAGTGATTATCTCTGGAGTAAATTTGGCTTCAGGAAGAATAATAGGGTAGAAGAAGCTCAAGGAGTATGTGTTCTCCACCTCCAAAAGAGGAATTAAAACACCAAGAGATCATTTTAACCATATATTCGCTGAAAAATAGATAGCACTTTAGGGCCTTCTTTCTCAATATGTTCTCTGGTAATAGCAGAACTGTTGCTGGGTGCATGCTGCCTAGCAAGACTACAGTTCCCAGCTTACCTAGATCTTAAGTATAGTAATGTGATTGAGTTCTTGACAATGGAATCTGAACCACTTCCAGGCCTGTTTATTGATAGAGTAGTGTGTTTTTATCATGCTGTATTTCTTCTTCCCCTGGCATAAATCTAGACTTGATGATGACCAGCTTTGGACATGTGGATAATGATGATTCTTAAGGGATAGTTGAACAGTGATTAGATCCTTGAATCACTATGTGGAGCAAAGCTGCTGTCCTATCTCCAACCCAAAACCTGGACTACTGTAGTGGATACTGTGGTAGGGCTTGCCAGGTCTTCCCCTTTAGTCCTGAAGCACTCGTTCTCCCAGATTCTGGGAGCATTTGCTGCTGATGCTGCTGATGGGTCACATTTGAATTCTTCTTTAGAAATTGCTCTTGGCCAAAGAAAGCTGCCTCACCAGAATATTTCCACTCCCTCCCCCAGGAGCATCCCACATCCAATGATTGGACAGTGCTAAGTTAAATTGGACATGCCTTAGTTTTAGACAACTCTAAAGGGACATCAGAGCCCCATGGGGCATTGGCTGAAGCTTCTGTTCCAACTGCAACAGGCTTTCTGCCCAGTTGCTGCTCCAGGGAGTACTCCCCAGTAAACCTCTAGCATGCAAGTCCCCTAATTAGTCTATTTCCTGGACCATCCAAACCAATATGCTACTCATATTGTGACTGTTACATTAATGTGGAGAAAAAACCCTTATTTATTTACTAGGTCTCTACAGTGTTGTGTTTATTTGTTACAGTACCTCAAACTTTACCTTCTTTCAACTATTGAGTAGTGAGAAACAAACTGACCTGTGGATTGGATTTGACTCCTTGTTCTGTTTCATCAGGAAATCATTTTTTTTTTTTACACTTTGAACTTCACCTCTCTTGGCCCTAATCTTATCTGTGAAATGAAGATGTTGGATTAGATCATTTTAAAGGTCTCATCCAACTTTAATAATCTGTGGTTATCTTCTTTCTAAAAAGTGTCTCTTCATGAGGATGGAGAGACACACAATGACAGTTGTATTCCTTAAAATTTTCCACCCAAGCAAAAGATTTGGAATGTGACCCTCCATTGTGACCTCTCTTTTGCTTCTACTCATCCCTTCTCCTTACCTTCTGCCTGCACCACCTGTCCTCCATTTCTCTCTGATGCGTCTCATCCACTAGCCAGAGAAGAGGTCCAGAAAACCTCAGTCGTTTCTTTGAGCTCAGCTGCTTCTGTATGCTTCCAGCTGAAATTCCATCTGGAGCCAATGTTGTAGGCCAACTCCTCCTGTGAAAGCTGCCTTTTTTTCCATTGCACCTCTCTGCCCCACACCCCAGGGGTGGCTTGGGCAGAACTGGCCACTGAGGACAAACATTGTAATTTTTCTTCCCCAAGTCAGAGCTCTTTTACAATCAAAAGGCTCTTGATACATGTCTCTGGGAAGATGATGACATGCCAGGCGCTGTAACTAGCTAGGGGGACCTGGCCCTGCCTTCATTGCACTTACGTGCAAGCTCTTGAACAGTCAGAAATGGTTAACTTTTTATTTAATAGTGCTTTGCAGTTTATAAATTATGTTTTTTTATTACCTCAATTAATCTCTATGGCAACTCGGTATTCTTCTTCTCATTTTAAATATAAAGAAAAATAAGTTAAAATGACTGTCCTAAGATCACATCCTAGTTGGCAGAATTAGGATTGGAACCTAGGTCTTCTAACCTCAAAACTTGTACTTTTTTTCTTTACCCTTTTGCTAACCTAGTAAATTTCTTCTCAAGATTTGTGGCTTGGTCCTCTAGGCAGGTCACTGGACTCCTATGAAACCTGGCTTATGTCTTGTATATAAGTTATCAGTTTGCAGTCCACCACTCATTCCCCTAACTAAGTTGGGAATGCCTTGAGAACAGAGCTTGTGTCTTAGTCATTATTGTGTTTCACTTGAATAACTAAATATTCTTGGTTGACAGTAAATTAAATGTGTTTTTCCCCCTATAATACCCAAACCCTTTACGTTGTGCAATGATGATAGCAATGAACATTGGTCATTCAATAGGAAGCTGTCCATGGGTGTGGCATTATAAGCCTTGAGAAATACCTTTTTATTGCCTTCAAAATACATTTCCCAAGTGGCAGTATAACTTTTCACTCCATGGCACACAAGGGTTTTCATTTTTTCCTTTTCTTTTTTCTAGAGACAGGGTCTTCCTCTGTCACCTAGGCTAGAGTGGTATGGTGTAATCATAGCTCACTGCAGCCTCAAACTCCTGGGCTCAAACAATTCTCCCATCTGATCCTCCTGGCTAGCTAGAATCACAGGTGTTTACCACCAAGACTGGCTAATTTTTGTTTTTTTTTGTGTGTGTGTGTGTAGAGATGGGGTTTTGCCATGTTGCCTGGGCTGGTCTTGAACTCCTGAATTCAAGTGATCCCCTTGCCTCGATCTCCCAAAGTGCTGGAATTACAGGCATGACCCATTGCACCTGGCTGAATGTAAGGTTTTAAACGGAGGCCCGCACTGACTTAAATTCACTCTGGTTTATAAAAGATGTCTCCCAGATGCTCTTCCAATAGGAGTTTGGAAGTGGGTTGTGGAAGAGGCCCAGTATAAGAGGGCAGCATTTGAGATGGGGAAAGGAAGATCCACTGAGAGAGAAAATGGGACTAGAAAAGTGGATTTTTGGAATGTTATTGGCAAATTATCTGACCTGGCAGTTTGGCTGATACAAATCTTGAAGCTTCAAAAATAATTTTTCTAAGTCTTCAAAAAGCTGGTGTCAGTGGTGGGTGTAAAGCTAGAGGTGGAGATTTTGGCACTTTGTCCCAATTCCGCCTTTTAAGCAGCTGAATTCCAGGCTTAGGGATTGCTATGACCTTGAAGCTAAATCAGAGACAGAACGTGGAGCAGCCTGGAAAGGTCCTTGTTGTCTCTGCCTGTTCCAGGCATCAGGCTGCGCTGCTTCAGCACCGAAGACAGCGCCCGGAGGGTCCCCTTGGAGACAAGCTGGGACCTCTGCCGGCCGCTGTTTAGACTGGGAAGTTCTGAATGTTTGATTCAATGTCCTTCGCAAGTTGTGCTGATGATTGAAACTCGGGATCTTAAGGAAGGCTCAGCACCCAGAGGTGTAATTCAGATTCCTTTGGGTTTTCCTCCAGGCTTGGAATCATTTCCCTTTTGTCTATCCTTTGAGTTTTAAGCCTCCCTTTTCCTTTTCCAGCAGCCTGAGGCACTCCTGTAAGAAGGAGGATAAAATCCTGTAGCATGTCTTCCTTCTCCTCATAACTGATCTCATTACTTTACATCTAAGTAACTCTTTCTTTCCACGGACCCCTGGCCCTCTGATTTCCATGTAAGAGCTAGCTACATAGCTCTGGATTGAAGGGAAGGCATGGCGGGCCACTGATGTATAATTGGCAGAGAATAGGATTCCAGTTTCTTTTCAATTTCCCAGGCAGTACGTGAACCTTTCGGTAGGACTCATTTGGAGACATGGTGCCTTAGCTCAATGGGATGTTCCTCCTAGTAGGAAAGTCAAGCTCAATCTCAGATCAAGGTGGAAGATAGCCTCTACAACCTTTCAGGGCCTCACAGATGCCACACATTGTACAATAAAGACAAGTTGAGGTTCTACCTCTGTGAAAGGCCATTCTGGGTATAGGTCGAGTTATTCACCAACTGCGTAATCCTGAGTGGGTTATTTAACTTCCTTAAGGATCAGTTTCCTCAACTATAAAGGAAGATAACAACAAATACCTAAGTTATATGAAATTAATGGGATCATTTATGGGAAGTTGTTTTGTTAACTGTAAGGTAGATAAGCCATAACAAATAATAATAACAGTTCCTACAATGTCTTTGATGGGAAGGAATAGGCATTTCTGTCTTTTAATCACTGTGGGCTATATAAATGTCAAATCATGCCCATGATGGAGTCTGCAGATAGTGATGTCAGGCTACTTCCAAGGGAAACTTATCATCCTGCTTTGAGTTGGCTATTGCCTGTGAACTTGGCTTTTGTCCATTCCATATTCAGAAAAAAGTTTACTTCCTCCATTAACTTAATAAGCCAGAGACACTCACACTGACACCATCGGTTTATCAGGCAGTCACAGTGTTGCTGGAAACAGCCAGTGACACATCCCCTCCTTGCCATTCCCCATGGGCAGGAAGACAGCTCAGGACCTTGCAGAAAGCCTGTGGGTCTGTATGAGTAATTGTCATGTGCTTCCACCCATCCCCCAGCTCCCTTCATGTCACTTCCACTCATTGCTGTCACATCTTTGGGATGATTTGACTTTCCTTGAGCATTCTTAAGACAGACTGCCTTGTGTTGCCCAGAAAGGAGGGTACGCCATATCATTACTCAGTCTGAGGACAATGCAATTCTTGCCTATATGCTCCTATAGTCATTCAATCCCTCAGTAGTCATTCTATTGTGTCCTAGCATGGTTTGTGCAATGATTACTCTATTTCCCACCTCTTTTTTTTTTCAACAGTATGCCAATCTTGTTCATGTGTCCTCCATTACCCATGTAACCATGTGCCTGTGGAGAGATGACCTCACCCTCAGCTCCAGAGTGGGTTTGACTGGTGAAAGGGTATCTTTCTCCTTGGCTGGTGGTTAGCACTGCAAGGTCTCAGGGAAAGGTTTCCTTGCCTCTAGAAGATGATGAAAGGTCTAGATGAGATGCTAAGAATTATTCCTGCCATTCTATTATTAAAACCAACTCTGAGGATGACAGGGAAGAGAGATGAAAAGAACCCGAGTCCTTGGTGACACTGCCAAGCCACCAAATCAATCAATTCTGAAACCTGCATTTCTACTGGCCTTCCTGTTATATGAGATAATAAAGTTCTTTATCGATTGAACAGGGGTTTCTGTTACTTGCAGCTAAAAGCATTCTGATAGACTCCGTTGCTCGTCAGGAGATGGGTCTAGGTCATTTGTCAGAGACACAAAGCAAACTTGACCTGCTATTGAACCCCACAAGTAGTACCCCAAAATAATCTATGGAGCTTCTTCAACCAACAGCATTTTGAAAACTCACTCCTGCCACTCTTAGCCACATGTGTCAGATGATATTTGGTGGCAGTAGGTTGAGAACATAGTCTGCCAGTTTATGGATTCTATGTTATTAGGTGTTCGGATTCCTTCTTAATCATTTTTCTATTTCCTCTAGGTGCCAAGCCTCATTTTATAACTTAATTGCTTGATTTGTGTTGCTTGCTTTGGTAGGAAGGATGTCCTGTAGTTACATTGAACAAAGGTCCTACCAGGGTAGGAGATCTTTGGCAAGTATTAAGTTGGTGCAAAAGTTGTTGTGGTTTTTTTTGCCATTAAAAGCAATTGTTTTTTGTGCCAACCTAATAGAAGGACTCAAAACTCCTTGGAAGCCAGTTTTGGAGCCCAAGATCCTGTGTATTAAGGGTTCCTTGGGGCAACATTTATTAGTCTTCCTGCAAGGAGCATTTTGAGATGATATCATGTTTACCCTTCTATGCAAGGCTCTTTAACTGATGACCTCTCAGCTGGAACAATAATTTCCTCCTCTTGACTGTTGCCTGCTTCACAGGGGTGACAGACAATGGAGAAAACCGTTTAGAGACTGCTCGATCCTTCACACCTGTAGATAGATGATTGATACACGACTAGATAGAAACTAGAAAATAAATGACAGATGGGGAAACAGGAATAAAAGAGGCTATACGGAGATTAATTCCATATTTCAAACAGATCCAATAATAAAATACAGCCCAGAAATAATATAGAGCATTTCCTAAGTGCAAGTTTTTGTGGGATAGATACTTTCCCTGTCCTTCAGGGTAGGAGGAAGTCCATGATATAAACAAGAACAAAGTTACTTTTAACAATGAAACTACCATACCCGGCCTGCTCAGGGATTTTAGCTCAGGCCTGTTGGGCACTGAAGGATTTAAGTGTGAAAACTTACAGCTTCTGAATTATTAGAATGTTACTTAGCTCTCCAAGCCCTACGAGTTTGAGAGTGATTCTGACAAAACAGGTAGGTAGAGTTTAGTCTAAACATATGAATAAAATACTGGATGAATTCTTATTAAATAGTGTCTAGGCTGGGCACGGTGGCTTACACCTGTAATCCCAACACTTTTGGAGGCCAAGGTAGATGGATCACCTGAGGCCAGGAGTTTGAAACCAGCCTGGCCAACATGGTGAAACCCCATCTCTACTTAAAATACAAAAATTAGCTGGGTGTGGTGGTGCACGCCTGTAATCCCAACTACTCGGAAGGCTGAGGCAGGAGAATCACTTGAACCCGGGAGGCAGAGGTTGCAGTGAGCCGAGATCATGCCCCTCACTCCAGCCTGGACGACAGAGGAAGACACTGTCTCAAAAAATAATAATAATAAAAGTAAATAAATAAATAGTGTCTAATGTGCTCAGTTTTTGAGTGTACTACTGATTGTGCTAGGATGTTCTAGAATTGCACCCCCAGGCCATTTCTTTCTTTTTAATTTATATGCTGCTAAAGGCTGGGACTATTGGAAATTTCAAATGAATTTTCCTCTGCAGTTTGGGCTAAGAGCTGGGAGTGCTAATTCACAGATGCCTAAACAAACAACGTTTGACATCCTTGGCCTCACCTACAAAATGGGAAGCTGGTTACTAAAAAGTGTACTCCACAAGCAAGAGCTCTGTCTCTTCTCCTTTCATTTTTGAGTGGTCTGGCCAAGTTGGAAATTGGTATGTGTCTCTGTTTCAGAACTCCCAACAGATCCCTCTGTATTGAGAACTGGTCAATGTGATGTAAACCATAGTTTCTAAGTATAAAAATGTGGTAAATTTGAGACATGGAATTCAAAGCTGAATGTTAAAAACATTTGGAATACAAGTACTAGAATATCAACACATAAAGCAAAGAGCTGGAGTCCTCCAGTACCTTATTTTAAGTAATCTAGGACAGAGAACCAGAGAGTGTTAGATTTAAAATGGACCTGTCCAGACTGTTCTCAGCCCTGAGTTTGAGGAAATATTAAGAGACTTGCTAAAATCACACAGCTATTCAATGCAAGCAGAGCTGAGCTTTAAACCTGTCTGTCTGATTCCAAAGGGCATTTTCTTTTCACTGTATCACTGCACCAAGAGCAAGCAGGGTGATACAGTGCCTTAGTCCATTTGGGCTGCTGTAACAAATGGAGATGTAACAGATGGGGAAACCAAGGAACAGACCATCACCAGCGTAGCTGATAAACAGCAGAAATTTATTTCTCACAGTTCTGGAGGCTGTGAAGTCCAAGCTCAAGATAGATTTGGTGTCTGGTGAGGGCCCACTTTCTGGCTCATGGTTGGCACTTTCTTCTTGCTGTATCCTTCCTGGCAAAAGGGGTGAATGAGCTATCTGTGGTTTCCTTTATAAGAACACTAATCCCATTCTGAAGACTCCACCCTCATGACCTAACCACCTCCCAAAGACCCCACCTACTAATACCATCACCTTGGGGGTTACAATTTCAATAGAGTTTTGGAGGGACACAGACCATAGCATGGAGAAAATCAAACGAGAGAATGATGAACAAAGCATATGCCGAGCATCTTATGGGGGCATAGAAAATGTTCCTCACTGGAGTAGGAAAGAGGGATGTGATACCTAGAGGCTGTTTTGAACAGGAGCTCCTTCCCTTCCATTCGCTTCATCCCTCTGGGCTCCTGTTTGCCCCTCTGGAAAATGCCAGGTGGGTATTGAGTAGGAGGATAAACTTGGAACAGGGATGTCCTTCTCAGCTCTAATAGTCTATAGACATGGGGACTTTCTTTCTTTCTTTCTTTCTTTCTTTCTTTCTTTCTTTCTTTCTTTCTTTCTTTCTTT